>NC_090650.1:231723736-232013736 GCF_040937935.1 Hyperolius riggenbachi
TGACCCCCCAGCTCCCCATGTCGTCTCTTGTCCCCCCAGCTCCCCCATGTCATCTCTTGTCCCCCCAACTTCCCTGTGTCATCTCTTGTCCCCCCAGCACCTCCCCATGTCATCTCTTGTCCCCCCAGCTCCTCCCCGTGTCATCTCTTGTCCCCCCAGCACCTCCCTGTGTCATCTCTTGACCCCCACCTCCCCATGTCATCTCTTGTCCCCCCAGCTCCTCCCAGTGTCATCTCTTGTCCCCCCAGCACCTCCCTGTGTCATCTCTTGACCCCCCTGCTCCCCCATTTCATCTTTGGTCCCCCCAGCTCCCCATGTCATCTCTTGTCCCCCCAACTTCCCTGTGTCATCTCTTATCCCCCAGCACCTCCCCGTGTCATCTCTTGTCCCCCCAGCACCTCCCCGTGTCATCTCTTGTCCCCCCAGCACCTCCCTGTGTCATCTCGTGTCCCCCCCAGGTCCTCCCTGTGTCATCTCTTGTCCCCTCAGCACCTCCCCATGTCATATCGTGTCCCTCCAGCTCCTCCCAGTGTCATCTCTTGTCCCCCCCCAGCACCTCCCTGTGTCATCTCTTGTCCTCCCAGCTCCCCCATTTCATCTCTGGTCCCCCCAGCTTCCCATGTCATCTCTTGTCCCCCCAACTTCCCTGTGTCATCTCTCATCCCCCCAGCACCTCCCTGTGTCATCTCTTGTCCCTCCAGCTCCTCCCCATGTCATCTCTTGTCCCCTCAACTCCCCCATTTCATCTCTTGTCCCCCCTCGGCCCTATGTCATCTCTTGGCCCCCAGCTCTCCTGTGTCATTTCTTGTCCCCCCCCCCCAGCTCCCCCATGTCATCTCTTGCCCCCCTCCCCCCCGAGCTCCCCATGTCATCACTTGAGCCCCCAGCTCCCCCATGTCATCTCTTGTCCACCAAGCTCCCTCATGTCATCTCTTGTCCCCCCATGGTATATGTTGTCCCCCCAGCTCCCCAGTGTTACCTCTTGTCCCCCCCCCCCCAGCTTCACTGTGTCATCTCTTGTCCGCCCAGCCTCCCTGTGTCATCTCTTGTCTCTCTTTCAATGTGGACCACTAATCTCTGATCTCTTTTGTTCCACCTGTCCTGTGTCACCTCTGTTCCCAATGTCACCTCTAGTCCCCCTGTGTCACCTCTATTCCCTTGTGTAACCTCTTGTCCCCCTCTGTGTAAACATATGTCCTGCTGTGCCTCTTTGGTCCCCATGTCACCTGTTGTCCCCCTCGGTGTCACCTCTGTTCTCCCTGTGTCACCTCATCTCCTCTGTTACCCAGTGTCACCAACTCAACCCCACTGTATCACGTCGTTTCCCCCCACTGTGTTTCCCATGTTACCTCTTTCTCCATGTTACCTCTTGTCTCTTCAGCTTTCCCTCATGTCACCTTGTGCCCCCTGCATCCCCATCACCACTTATGCCCTCCGCCTTCCCTCCCCCCCCCCAGTCACCTCTTGTGCCCCTGGCTTCCCTCCCTGTGTCACCCCCGTGTCATCTCGCCCCCCGTCATCTCTTGTTCCCCCAGCTGCCCCCATCATCGCTTTTCCCCCAGCTTCCCCCACCACCTCTCCCCCCCCCCCAGCTACCTTGTGTCATCTTTGGTCCCCCCAGCTCCTCCCTGTGTCATATCTTGTTCCCCCAGCTCCCCCATGTCATCTCATGTCCCCCCAGATCCCCAATGGTATCTTTTGTCCCCCCAGCTCCCCATGTCATCTCTTGTCCCCCCAGCTTCCCTGTGTCATCTTTTGTCCCCCCAGCACCTCCCAGTGTCATCTCTTGTCCCCCCAGCTCCCCCATGTCATCTCTTGTCCCCCCAGCTCCCCCATGTCATCTCTTGTCCTCCCAGCTCCCCCATTTCATCTCTTGCCCCCCCAACTCCCCATGTCATCTCCTGTCCCCCAACTTCCCTGTGTCATCTCTTGTCCCCTCAGCACCTCCCCATGTCATCTCTTGTCCCTCCAGCTCCTCCCCGTGTCATCTCTTGTCCCCCCAGCACCTCCCTGTGTCATCTCTTGTCCCCCCAGCTCCCCATGTCATCTCTTGTCACCCCAGCTACCCCATGTCATCTCTTGTCCCCCCAACTTCCCTGTGTCATCTCTTGTCCCCCCAGCACCTCCCCATGTCATCTCTTGTCCCTCCAGCTCCTCCCCGTGTCATCTCTTGTCCCCCCCAGCACCTCCCCGTGTCATCTCTTGTCCCCCCAGCACCTCCCTGTGTCATCTCGTGTCCTCCCCAGCTCCTCCCTGTGTCATCTCTTGTCCCCTCAGCACCTCCCCATGTCCTCTCTTGTCCCTCCAGCTCCTCCCCGTGTCATCTCTTGTCCCCCCAGCACCTCCCTGTGTCATTTCTTGTCCTCCCTGCTCCCCCATTTCATCTCTGGTCCCCCCAGCTCCCCATGTCCTCTCTTGTCCCCCCAACTTCCCTGTGTCATCTCTTATCCCCCAGCACCTCCCCGTGTCATCTCTTGTCCCTCCAGCTCCTCCCCATGTCATCTCTTGTCCCCTCAACTCCCCCATTTCATCTCTTGTCCCCCAGCTCCCCCATTTCATCTCTTGTCCCCCCCCCACCTCCCCATGTCATCTCTTGTCCCCCCAGCTCCCTATGTCATCTCTTGGCCCTCAGCTCTCCTGTGTCATTTTTTGCCCCCCCCCTAGCTCCCCCATGTCAACTCTTGTCCCCCCCCCCCTTGAGCTCCCCATGTCATCTCTTGTGCCCCCAGCTCCCCCATGTCATCTCTTGTCCACCAACCCCCCTCATGTCCCCCCAGCTCCCCCATGTCATCTTTTGTCCCACCATGGTATCTCTTGTCCCCCCAGCTCCCCAGTGTTATCTCTTGTCCCCCCCCAGCTCTACTGTGTCATCTCTTGTCCCCCTAGCTCCTCCCCGTGTCATCTCTTGTGCCCCCAGCTCCCCCATGTCATCTCTTGTCCACCATGGTATCTCTTGTCCCTTCAGCTCCCCAGTGTTATTTCTTGTCCCCCGAGCTTCACTGTGTCATCTCTTGTCCGCCCAGCTTCACTGTGTTATCTCTTGTCCCCCTAGCAGTGGGGCCGCCTTCTTTTTTTTTTTTCTTCTTCTTCAAAAGCTTTATACTTCCAGCACTACTTTACAAAAAATGTAAAAAACATTCTACACCAAAACATTTCAAAAAAATCGCTAGGCATACCTAGGAAATCGCTAGGCACATGCATTGAATCGCTTAGAAACATCACTTCTAAAATGCTTAGCATTTACAATTACACTAGTGCTTTTAGGTGTGCACCAGCCCTCACACAAACCCTCTGGTATCTATGCTTAACACTAACCATCTACGTCTTAACACTAGCCCTCTTTCATTTATGCCTAACACTAACCAGGCCCCAAAGCAGCAGCATAGCAGCTTAACTGTGGCAGCAAAACACAGTCAGAGTTCCGGCATAGCTACATAGTAGCGGAACTCCAAAACACCCGGAAACTTTGGGTGCGGCTATAGGCAGCCATGTTAATAGCCAGAAATGGCAGATATAACAGGAAACTTGGGCGCCTGAGGTGCCCGGTAAAATTAGCAGGCAGTGGGGCCGCCTGCTATACAAACTGTAGTTACAACTAGCAGCAGTTCGTATAACAGATGGCCCCAACACCCGCTATTTTTATTGAGCACCTAAGATGCCCAAAATTCCCCAGCGCCAAAATGTACTGCTTATTTATATGAGAGGAGGGAAGGAAGGGGGAGAGAGACAGAGATATGGGGAAGAGAGAGATGATGAAGAGAGGAAAGGTGGGGAGACAGAGGAAATTGAGATATGAGAGGTAAGGTGGCCGCTAACAATACAATTCCTTGAACAATCGTTTACAAATGATTATTCCAATAAATGATCGGTAATGAATGTTTGGGACCCACAAATGGACATAAATCTCCTAACCAATCTGATTGACGGATCAATTTCATTAATCTGATCGGATCAGTTAGGAGATTTTTGTCTATCAGCGGTCCCAAAACATTCATTTCCTATAGATCATATGAATAATTGTTAGTAACTGATCGATTGCTGAGCGGTGTTATTTGTGGCCACCTTAAGGGAGAGCAAAGAGAGAGGGAGAAAGAGATAAAAATGAAAAAATATGTTCCTGTATATTACCGTACATATCATCACCCCAATATATCACCACACCCCAAATGCATGGTAAAGACTCGAGTCTGGTGTGCTAATGCCCAAAAAATCTATAAGTGCCAGTGCAAATGTACAGTGAAAGTGTCATCAATATAAAGTGCTAAAGCGTAGGGGTATATATATATGCTCATACCAGAATCAGTAAGTGACAAAATAACATAGGTATAAGTGATATGGCAGGCATAAGGAAAGAAAATAAGGGGGCCACAGTCGGCTGCAATACTACACCGGTCAGCGTTTAAAGAGGAGCAGCAATATATCCAGGTGGAGGGAGGCGTATAGGGAGCGAGAGAGAGAGAATGGCGAAGAGAGAGGGGGAGAGATGGGGAAGAGAAGAAAGTAGAGGGAGAGAAAGTGGTTTGTTATTGGGAAGTTGACCTTCACTGCTCCCCATACCTCCAAACTTCTACTGTTTCTGTGTGACCTCTGCACACCATTTATGTCTGTGAGGGGCAGGGGAGATAAGGGCAGCGGCACACAGAAGGTCAAAAGGACAGTGCTGTGTGTCTTCTGCCTGAACACAGACAGCACAACTTTACAGGCACACAGGCAGGGCCGGGCCGAGGCAGAAGCGAGAGAGGCTCCAGCCTCAGGGCACAGGGTAGGAGGGGGCGCACAACTCACTCAGCTATCATTCCTCTATTTTGTTTGAAGCAGAGAGAATAAGGAGGGGGATACATGGCAGTGACTGCAAGCCAGATAACTAGAGATTAAGGTGTTGGGGGCCCTGGGGCACCTCTTAGTCTAATAGCAATCAGTGTGTGACGGCTGGGGTGGGATGGATGCATGGATGGGTGCACTTTGGTGTCTCAGCCTTGGGTGCTGGAGGACCTTGTCCCGGCTCTGCACACAGGAGGAGAGCAGTGGCGGACACAGCCAGCATCGGTGCTAAATACCAATTGCGTGCCCCTGACAGGCAGCTAAAAGTGGGTGTTCCCACAACTAAATCGGGAGTGGTTACACATTGCATATATTTACCAATACAGTCGATGGCAACCTTCCCCGAGACCCAGAAATATTTACTGATGGATGCATACATGTGAAAACTGCATTATACAGCTTAATGAACAAAAGCAAAACTAAACCCCAAGGCCGCCAATCCTGCATCATCTCATTACGACTGAGCTTGACATGACAGGCTCTGTCTTTTATACTTGAAAGCACACCTGAATTGAGAGCGATATGGAGGCTGCCATATTTATTTTGAAACAATACACATTGCCTGGCTGTCCTGCTGATCCTCAGCTTCTAATACATTTAACAAGGATGTATAGTGTAAACCAAGCGCTAAGGTTAAAAGATCAATTGGTAATCAATTGCTCAGCTGCGTGTTAAAAAGGGGAAAACCCTCCACCCCTTGCAAAATTGTAAACAGTATTGAAAAATATAACACGCGGTAGATGAAGTTCTAATTCTATTTAATTTAAAATCCTAAAATAAAATCACATAAAATCACATAAACTGCAACGGGTTAGCCACCCTTAAACCACACACACACACACACCTATATTGAAGGGCCCTTCAGTATTCTGCTAAAAAGATAAAAACATTTTTTTTAAAAAGGATTAACTAAAAATGGACAGTCCAAAAACTTACAAAAAGGAGCGTCCTCCTTACAGTAGTATTTAGAGGTGTCTTTAAACTGATTCAGCAACAGCTCACACTTGCCCGACGCTCTTATAAGCGTTACATAAAAATGTCTTTCACACAAACTCACGGGTACCTCCTTGATGTGTTACTTCTTACAAGACGTGCCCGTGAAGTGTTCCGGTCAATGGTCCAGGACTTTCTCTTGCTAGCTCCACAAAGAGCGCTAATATGATCGGCGGCAACTGCCCAAGCGTCTTCTCCAAGCCGGCGACTCCGTGCAGGCTGCGTCACTTCCGCCCGTCAAGCTCTGCAAGCCGCTGTACGTACTTCCGCCCGGATGGATTCCACTGGGGTTTCGCTGTTCGCGGTGACGTCACCACTAAGGAACTTGGAATTATGTGCACGGGTAGCCGCTGCGCGCTTAGACTGCTTTCCCAGTTCCAGTCCTAGATACTTGTTGTCCGCAGAGATTAAACACCTCTTTTACCTCAATGCGTTTCAGCCAATTACGATGGCCTTCATCGGGAGGATATTAGCTTATGGAGCAGTCGGCCATGATCATTCAATATATATCTTCATTAAGTCCGCCTTTCTTGTATGGTGTTACTGCCCTGCTGAAGTATAGTCAATGGTCACAGGGAGCCATTGACTATACTTCAGCAGGGCAGTAACACCATACAAGAACACCAAGTATCTAGGACTGGAACTGGGAAAGCGGTCTAAGCGCGCAGCGGCTACCCGTGCACATAGTTCCAAGTTCCTTAGTGGTGACGTCACCGCGAACAGCGAAACCCCAGTGGAATCCAGCCGGGCGGAAGTACGTACAGCGGCTTGCAGAGCCTGACGGGCGGAAGTGACGCAGCCTGCATGGAGTCGCCGGCTTGGAGAAGACGCTTGGGCAGTTGCCGCCGATCATATTAGCGCTCTTTGTGGAGCTAGCAGAAGAAAGTCCTGCTGGACCATTGACCGGAACACTTCATGGGCACGTCTTGTAAGAAGTAACACATCAAGGAGGTACCCGTGAGTTTGTGTGAAAGACATTTTTATGAAACGCTTATAAGAGCGTCGGGCAAGTGTGAGCTGTTGCTGAATCAGTTTAAAGACACCTCTAAATACTACTGTAAGGAGGACGCTCCTTTTTGTAAGTTTTTGGACTGTCCATTTTTAGTTAATCCTTTTTAAAAAAAATGTTTTATCTTTTTAGCAGAATACTGAAGGGCCCTTCAATATAGGTGTGTGTGTGTGGTTTAAGGATGGCTACCCCGTTGCAGTTTATGTGATTTTATTTTAGGATTTTGAATTAAATAGAATTAGAACTTCATCTAGCGCGTTATATTTTTCAATTCCAATACATTTAGCCATAGACCCTGAACAAGCAAGCAAATCAGATGTTTCTGACTAAGGGCTGGAATCCACTAGAGCGATTTTCTGAGCGATTAGGGAGCGATTCAAACCGTTAGCAATTTCCCTAAACGCTCAGCTAATGTTAATGGATGGGCCAAATTCCACTGGAGTGCTAGCGATTACCAAATCGCAAAATGCAGGACATGCAGCATTTTTCGTGTTTAGAGGTTAGCGTTTCTGCAATGTAAAGTATATAAACACTGGCATAATCGCTCATGAAAACCTGCACAGAGCGATTTTGCTAGCATTTTTACATTACTGCATACTGTAACAAAATTAAAATTAATTGAAAGGACCAATCAGAATTTAGAACGCTAATTGCTAACCGCTACACAACCACTGATAAATTACACTTTTTAAAATCGCTACCGAAAACACTCATGAAATCGCTTACAAAACGCTCATACAAAACGTTAGCGATTGTGATTAGCGATATCATTTTGTAGTGGGTTCCAGGCCTAAAGTGTGGAGCTGACTGGAGCAAATGCAAATCAATTTAGGACTGACTAGCCAAAGATGTTGCAGTCTGCAGTGGCAGTTTACAATCTAGACTACCTGGCTGGAACCTAGTACAGAGACTGAATGAGCTAGGAGGTAGGAGGTGCAGTGGATTGTAAACAGGGTGTAGCTCCAAGATTTGTTTTTAGGGTTCTATGCAGGTGCTGTATTCACTGCTGTGCTAGTTGCTGACCTGTGGCAAAAACTGAAAGTGGGCGTGGTAATGGCGGGTCATGAGCAGGGCCAAATGTACATGAACTTAGCAGTGGTGTGATTCACAGACAGTGGACATCAACAGGAAACTTTGGATGCAACCTCCTCTGCTAATTAAAAATGATGCATTATTTACTATACTGTACATATAGCAGAGATTATATTGTGAGCTCCTCTGAGGACAGTCAGTGACATGACTATGTACTCTGTAAAGTGCTGCAGAAGATGTCACTGATATATACATAATAATAATAATATGGTAGGACATTATGTTATGACTATGGGAGGATTAGATTGTGAGCTCCTCTGTAAACAGTCAGTGACATGACTATGTACTCTGTATAAGTGCTGCAGAAGATGTCAGTGCTATATAAATACATAATAATATGGTAGGACATTAGACTATGACTATGGTAGGATTAGACTGTGAGCTCCTCTGAGGACAATCAGTGACACGACTCTGTGCTCTGTAAAGTGCTGCAGAATATGTCAGTGATATATAAATACATGATAACTACTTGAGGACTGCGGTGTTAACCCCCCCCCCCCCCCCCCCCCCTAGTGACAAGGCCATTTCTTACTAAATGGGCCACTGGAGCTTTAAGCACACTCAGCACACAAGTGATTCCCCCCTTTTCTCCCCACCAACAAAGCTCTCTGTTGGTTGTGGTCTGATCGCTATCCAACTGTCTGTTTTTTTTTATAAATACTGATTGTATTTAATTTTAAATCAATTTGCTCCTTTTTTATTTATTTCCAACTCCCCCCGCCAGCTAATCAGTGTGATCAGCTGTCATAGCCTTCAGCCTATGACAGCCAATCACTTTACTGCCTACAGAGGCTGTCACACGGCTGTCCCCAGTACAGCGCTGCCTTAGATGGCAGCGCTGTAAAGGGTTATTAGACGGCGGTTTCGCTGCTGGTAGACTGAAGGCGGAGCGGAGCTCCGTCATCAGAGCAGAGATGCGCACGTGCTCTCCTGCAAGCCCCATAGGAAGCCATTCACGCCAATCAGCGTAGAGTGGTCCTGGGGCTACCACCGCATTTACACCAATTGACGTGGAGTGGTCGGGAGGTAGATCATATGGTAGGACTTTAGACTATGGTAGGATTAGATTGTGAGCTCCTCTGAGGACAGTCAGTGACATGACTATGTACTCTGTAAAGTGCTGCAGAAGATGTTACTGCTAGAAGATTCCCGCCCCCTTTTCTCCCCACCAACAGAAATCTCTGTTGATAGGGTCTGATCGCTCCCCAGCTGTTTTTTTTCCTTTTTATAAATATTGTATTTAATTTTGAATAAATTATTTTTTATTCCCCCCTCCAGCTAATCAGTGTGATCAGCTTTCATAGGTTTACGCCTATGACAGCCGATCATTTTCCTGCCTACAGAGGGGTCAGCCGTGTCACACAGCTGTCCCAAGTACAGCACTGCCTTAGATGGCAGCGCTGTACAGGGTTATTAGACGGCAGTTTCACCGTCTAACAGTCTCCGATCGGCAATTGCTGCTGGGAGACTGAAGGCAGAGAGGAGCTCCACCATCAGACCAGAGATGCGCACGTGCTCTCCTGCAAGCCCCATAGGAAGCCATTCACGCCAATCAGCGTAGAGTGGTCCTGGGGCTACCGCCGCATTTACACCAATTGACGTGGAGGTAGATAATATGGTAGGACTTTAGACTATGACTATGGTAGGATTAGATTGTGAGCTCCTCTGAGGACAGTCAGTGACATGACTATGTACTCTGTAAAGTGCTGCAGAAGATGTTACTGCTAGAAGATTCCCGCCCCCTTTTCTCCCCACCAACAGAACTCTCTGTTGATAGGGTCTGATCGCTCCCCAGCTGTTTTTTTTTATTTTTATTGTATTTAATTTTGAATAAATTCACTTCTTTTTTATTCCCCCCTCCAGCTAATCAGTGTGATCAGCTTTCATAGGTTTCAGCCTATGACAGCCGATCACTTTCCTGCCTACAGAGGGGTCAGCCGTGTCACACAGCTGTCCCAAGTACAGCACTGCCTTAGATAGCAGCGCTGTACAGGGTTTTTAAATGGCAGTGCTGCAAAGGAAGTCACTGCTATATAAATACATAATTATAATATAGTAGGGCATTATACTATGAATATGGTAGGATTAGACTGGGAGCTCCGCTGAGGACCGTCAGTGATATGACTATGTACTCTGTAAAGTGCTGCAGAAGATGTCACTACTAGAAGATTCCCCTCCCCCCTTTTCTCCCCACTAACAGAACTCTCTGTTGGTAGGGTCTGATCGCTCCCCAGCTGTTTTTATTTATATAAATTTTTATTGTATTTAATTTTGAATAAATTCAATTCTTTTTTTATTTCCCCCTCCAGCTAATCAGTGTGATCAGCTGTCATAGGCTTCAGTCTGACAGCCGATCACTTTCCTGCCTATAGAGGGGTCAGCCCGTGTCACACGGCTGTCGCTAGTACAGCACTGCTTTAGATGGCAGGGCTGTACAGGGTTATTAGACTTCGGTTTCGCCGTATAACAGTCTCCAAGCGGCAATAGCCTCTGGAAGACTGAAGGCTGAGTGGAGCTCCGTCATCAGAGCGGAGATACGTGCGCGCTCTCCTGCAAGTCCCATAGGAAGCCATTCACGCTAATCAGCGTAGAGTGGTCCTGGGGCTACCGCCGCATTCAGACCAATTGACGTGGAGCAGTCGGCAGGTAGATAATATGGTAGGACTTTAGACTATGGTAGTATTAGATTGTGAGCTCCTCTGAGGGCAGTCAGTGACATGACTATGCACTCTGTAAAGTGCTGCAGAAGATGTCACTGCTATATAAATACATTATAATATGAAAGTACATTAGACTATGACTATGGTAGGATTAGATTGTGAGCTCCTCTGAGGGCAGTCAGTGACATGACTTTGCACTCTGTAAAGTGCTGCAGAAGATGTCACTGCTATATAAATACATTATAATATGAAAGTACATTAGAGTATGACTATGGTAGGATTAGATTGTGAGCTCTGAGGACAGTCAGTGACACGACTATGTCAATTAATCTAAGAATCTAAAAAGGCCTCTTTTCCACAAACTGTTGAAATGTGTGCTCAGCAAGCGGTTACCAGGCAGCAGTCAGCAGTTACCAGGCAGCAACAAGCAGTTACCAAGCAGCAGTTACCAAGCAGCAGTGAGCAGTTGTGAACGTTTGAGAGGCATTTCACTGCCTGTAAACAGTTCGTGGAAAAGAGGCCTAATGGTGTGTACACACTTGAAAGATAAATGAAAGATATCAGACCAATTTTACCCCCTTCCATGTAGTATGAGAGCCATACTCTACCTAGTCTATTCTATGGAGCTGAACTCCCCATCAGATAAAAATCTTTGCAGGATGCTCTACACAAAGATGCTGTACACATTCAAAAGATCATTATCATTAAAAGCTCTGTTCCAGGAAAAGATCCGTTCCTGCAAAATGCATTCATAGTCTATGATATCTGCAGATCCTCATACACACCTTGTTTAAGACATTCATCTGCAGATCAGATAAACCAGGATGGATTTTCAGATCTGCAGATGATTGTCAGATATGCAGATGAAGTCTGTTAAACAAGGTGTGTATGAGGATCTGCAGATATCATAGACTATGAATGCATTTTGCAGGAACGGATCTTTTGCAGGAACAGATCATTTGCAGATAATGATCTGTTGCATGTGTACAGCATCTTTGTGTAGAGCATCCTGCAAAGATTTTTATCTGATGGGGAGTTCAGCTCCATAGAATAGACTGTGTAGAGTATGGCTCTCATACTACATGGAAGGGGGTAAACTTGGTCTGATATCTTTCATGTATCTTTCAAGTGTGTATGTAGCATTAGTCAATCTAAAATCAATTACCTGGTGGGTGGGCTAATATCCATTACCTGGCGGGTGGGTGGGCTAAAATCAATTACCTGGCGGGTGGGTGGGCTAAAATCAATTACCTGGTGGGTGGGTGGGCTAAAATCAATTGCCCGGCGCGTGGGCTAAAATCAATTACCCAGCGCGTGGGCTAAAATCAATTACCCGGCGCATGGTTGGGTGGACTAAAATCAATTACCTGGTGGGTGGGTTAAAATCAATTACCTGGCGGGTGGGTTAAAATCAATTACCTGGCAGGTGGTGATGGTGCTAAAATAATTACCTTGCGGGTGGCGAGTGGGTGGTCTAAAATCAATCACCTAGCGGATGGGCTAAAATCAATTACCTGGTGGGATAAAATGAATTACCTAGCTGGCGGGTGCGTTACTTGCAGTGCAGACACTGCAGAGGGAAAGTTTTGCAGATGCTGGGAAGGGGGCCAGACTTCTTTCTTCTCTCCCTCACCTCCTGTTATGCACGGCGGCAGAAGATTCAGCTACAGGCTTCGGGCTCTGGAAGACGCTAGAGCTCCAGCCGCCTGGTCCACGCTGTCTCCTCCTCTGCCGCTCGCACTGAATCAGGAAGTAGTGAGAGCAGCATTGCAGACTGCAGAGGAGACAGCGTGGACCAGGCGGCTGGAGCTCTAGCGTCTGCTGTAGCCTGAAGCCTGTAGCTGAATCTTCTGCCGCCGCGCATACGCATAACAGGAGGGGGGCCCCCAAGGTGAGAGAGGGAGGGATCGGAGATGGGCCACCCAGATGGGGAAAAAAGTCAGTTTATTAGGAAAAAAATTGTCAGAGAATAAGCTCCTCAAGAAACAGAACAAAAGGGGCCCACCTGCGGCTGCACAGCTGTATGTCCACCGCTGGAGGAGAGCACCCAGAAAAAAACAAAACATATTTTTCCAAATCAGCTGCAGGCTGACTGGTAAACAGTACACAGCCACTTACTGAACAGTGCTGCTCCCCTGGTCCATGTACCACTCAGCAGGATGTGGATTCAGAATCTTGGGGGGGGGGTGGGTGACACATGACAGCACTACTTGCTATTCAAGCCCCGGTTCCATCCTGCTGGAGCAGAGGCTCTCCTACAACCTCAATGAACGGGTCCACGTAAGTTATTGATGAAAGGGAGCACAGCCAGGAGAATGGGGAAGTGTGACACATGAGGGGGAAGCTGGGGGCTGCGGGTGGTGAAAAAAATAAAGATTAAAAAAAACGCCGGCTGTACTTAATAGGCCCCCATGTGGCTGCACGACCATATGACCGCCCCTGAACCCTTATAATTGCACATTAGTGGACACCCCTGGGCTAGCCCCCTGTTCAGCTCAAATGCCACAGGACGTATGAGGAATGGATGAGGACTAGAGGAAGCCCCGCTGCACAGTGCACACGAGGCACATGACGTCAGGTGAGACAGAAGTGGGAGGAGCCGCAGATGACGTAAGTGGTGGGCGGAGCCTCAGCTCGAGGAAGACGCTGCAGAAGTCGGGAGTGATGGGCGGAGCCGCGGATCGCCGGAGAGAAGGAAGGGCCCTCAAATGCCGGGACTGATGGGATGAACCGCGGCAGAGGAGGAAGGAGGCGCGAATGACAGGCGTGATGGAGGACCGGCGGATGGCGGTGCGGAGAGGAGCTCAGGAGCCGCGGATCGCGTGAGTGAAGAGCGGGCTCCGCAGATGACGGGAGTGATGGGAGGAGCGGAGGATCACGGGAGAGAAAGAAGAAGCCATGGATGGCGGGAATGATGGCAGAAGCCGCGGTTTTAAAGGTACATGCGCTGCTGGAGGGTCAGGAAGAACGCGGCTCGAGCGTCAGGAGCCACGCGCCCGAGGCCCGCGGAAGCCCGGCTGCATACGAGGCAAGTGACGTCACAAGGCGCACGAGGCAAGTGACATCACAAGGCACGTGACATCACAAGGCTCACGAGGCAAATGACATCACAAGGCACACGATGCAAGTGACATGAGATGCGGTGCTTGAGAGAGAAGAGGGAGGAGCCTCGGTTGCCGGAGCTGTCCAGGTACTGCCCTCAGCATGAGCGTCGCTGATAGGAAGGAGGAGACCACAGAGGGAAGGAGTTGCGGTGCCGCTGACCAGGAGGCCGTTCCAGATGGGTGATCCACTGCCACCGGGGATTATGTAAGTTTCTGCTTGTTGTCTCCTAGCAACTGTCACTTGCTGAATGTAGATTCCATCACCCCTCTGCTTATTACTGCTTATCACCCACTAATTGCTAGCTGTCATTCCTCATTCATCACCCCCAGCTGTCATTCCTATCATCTCTTCCTTCATCACCCCCTAGCTGTCATTCCTATCTTTTGCTTAAATTACCTCCTAGCTGTCATTCTCTTTGGGCTTGTTCACACCTAAGGCATTTTCGCCTGTTTTTAAGCACTGGTGATTTAAATCGCCCTAAAAAGCGCTTGTGCAATGATTCCCTATGAGAGTGTTCACATCTGAGCGGTTTGATTCCGATCCACTCAGTAAAGCGCTGCCTGTACCATTTTTGAGGCGATTTGCGTCAATAGAAGGTATAGGGAAATCGCAAAGCGCTTGAAAAAACGATTTGTATAGCGATTTCCCCCGGCGCTTTTAAGAACAAATACATTTAATTTATTTTCCGGGTCAAAGAGTTTGCTTCCTGACTTGCGTCAGGAAGGGGAAAAAAAATCACTCTGCTTAATCGATTTTTATAAAATCGCAGTGTGCAGGTAAGCAATGAGGGCACTAAAAAACATTGTTCAAAAAATCGCAAAAAGCTGGCGTCAGCAATTGCGATTTTAGATGTGAACAAAGCCTTACTCTCCTTTTTATTCATCACTCCTCAGCAGTCATTCTAATTCTCTATTTTTATTAATTGTGTTGCTACCCTATTTTTGTGATACGCAAGGCAATTTGAAATGTGTTAATAAAATTACCCCAAGGGTGCATTCACACTATGGGCTTGATTCACAAAGCTGTGATAAATCATATCACGTTGCGCTAGCGTTTTGCCCATGCTATAATAACACGTGTAACGATTTCCACGTGCAATCGCGAATGTTCACGCTCTTACGCAAATTTTGTTCAAAAATGAGCGCATTTTCACGCAAAAATTCGTGATTGCACGTGAAAACCGTTACACGCGTTATAGCGCACGAAAACTCTAGCGCTACCGTGATATGCTTTGTCACGGCTTTGTGAATTAAGCCCATGTGTGTTATGTTGCACAGTAAGGTCTGGGACCCACTAGGAGCGCATTTCTGGGCGCTTTGTGATTTCAAAAGCTCTTGCTAATGTAATGCTATGGGTGTGATCCCACTTGAGCTATGTGATTTTATAAAAATCCCCCATAGTATTGCAATAGCGAGCTTTTTTTTTTTTTTAAAATCACTATCACTTAGAAAAGGCTGCTAGTGGGTTTGAGCGCTAATACAGCACATGAACTCTCACCCCATACAGTTGTATGGACAGTTGACATGCAGGGTTACTGAGCAATGCAATGTGCATAATGTCTGGTCCTCAGCTGCCTGAAAAAAGTTGAATGCAGTCTTAGAAATTTCTGAAAAAAAGAAACAATCACTAAAAACTAGGTAAACAACTTATTTTTTAGCAATTACTTGCTTAGTGGGAGCTTTTGAAGGATACCCGAGGTGACATTATGAGATGGATGTGTATGTACTGTGTTAAGCACAAAAATAATTGGACTTTGTTTTGTTTAGTTTTTTTTTCTGTATGAAAAAGGTAACAGGCATGCAAGTGACAGTTTTTCTCATTTTGGGACTATGTCGGACCATACCCTCATTGATGAGGAATTATAGCCATTCAACTCTTTCCTGACAGAAAACTGCTTCTGAGTGCAGGGAATATATATATAAAAAAAAAGGTAATTCGTTCATATATTTAGCTTCTGGGAAACCGAAAGACTGTCAGCATATGAGACAAAACATTGTTAACCACTTGACGACCAGGGGAATTTGTGCTGATCTGTGCAGCGTGGGCTCTCCAGCCCACAGCACAGATCAGCAGGCAGCAGACCTCCGTGTCTCCGTGAACCGTTTCCATGCTAAACCACTAACGACCTGCCGACGCCTATCGGTGTTAGGCGGTCGTTAAGTGGTTAAACATTCTTTTCATACCTGATGCACAGAAAATAAAATAAATCTGCAGGATTCTAATAGCCATTTTAGGAGAAGGAGGATAGATACAATTTTTTTTTATTTATTTTTTTTACATCAGTTTATTTTCACCTTCTTTTAAGAGCCCTTTCACGGGCGATGAGCACCCGCCTGCCGGGCAATAAGTCTATAGAGACTTTCATATGTCCACGGTACGGCACGACACGACAGAATTGAAGGTCCAGAACTATATTACCGTGCGGCCTTTGCGTCGAGTTGCCAACGCGATTTTGCCGCGTGCATGCAGAAGTGTACTTTAACTACGCTTTCACATACCCAAAGCAGGAAGCATTGGCAGGACGGCATCACTTCCTGCTTGGCCGGTGGCCAGACAGGGAACACCGTGCAATAGTGCGGTGTTCTCTGAAGTAGGGCTGAACGATTTTTGGTTTAAAACCGAAAATCGCAATCAAGGCAATGACTATCTTGGGATCGGCAAGGCGGCGGTTTTCGCCACTGCCACCTGGTCTGCTGCGCTCCCTTCGCCTGCTTGCGGCCCCCTCCTCCAGTAAGTTCCCATTACAGTCGGGCTCACCGCATTGCACTACCGTGCCGTGAGCCACAGGAAAGAGCTGGCAAGTGTTCTCGGCCTGTACTAGGAAGTGTTACGTCACTTGCTGGTGGCCACCGTTACTAGGCAACACTCGTTGCCTCTTCCATGCGGCTTACCGTGCAATGCGGTGAGCCTGACTGTAATGGGAACTTACTGGAGGAGGGGGCCGTGAGCAGGGGAAGGGAGCGGAGCAGGTAAATTCAAAGGCAAGGAGGATCTGGAGGCTGCAGCACATACAGTGGCTTGCAAAAGTTTTCGGTCCCCTTGAAGTTTTCCACATTTTGTCATATTACTGCCACAAATCTGAATCAATTTTATTGGAATTCCATGTGATGGACCAATACAAAGTGGTGTACACCTGAAAAGTGGAACGAAAATCATACATGATTCCAAACATTTTTTACAAATAAATAACTGCAAAGTGGTGTGTGCATAATTATTCAGCCCCCTGAGTCAATACCTTGTAGAACCACCTTTTGCTGCCAGTCTTTTAGGGTATGTCTCTACCAGCTTGGCACATCTAGAGACTGAAATGCTTGCCCATTCTTCTTTGCAAAACAGCTCCAGCTCAATCAGATTAGATGGACAGCATTTGTGAACAGCAGTTTTCAGATCTTGCCACAGATTCTCGATTGGATTTAGATCTGGACTTTGGCTGTGTCATTCTCGCACATGGATATGTTTTGTTTTAAACCATTCCATTGTTGCCCTGGCTTTATGTTTAGGGTCGTTGTCCTGCTGGAAGATGAACCTCCACCCCAGTCTCAAGTCTTTTGCAGACTCCAAGAGGTTTTCTTCCAAGATTGCCCTGTATTTGGCTCCATCCATCTTCCCATCAACTCTGACCAGCTTCCCTGTCCCTGCTGAAGAGAAGTCCCCAGAGCATGATGCTGCCACCACCATATTTGACAGTGGGGATGGTGTGTTCAGAGTGATGTGCAGTGTTAGTTTTCCACCACATAGCGTTTTGCATTTTGGCCAAAAAGTTCCATTTTGGTCTCATCTGACCAGAGAGCGTTCTTCCACATGTTGGCTGTGTCCCCCACATGGCTTGTGGCAAACTGCAAACGGAACTTCTTATGTTTTTCTGTTAACAATGGCTTTCTTCTTGCCACTCTTCCGTAAAGGCCAACTTTGTGCAGTGCATGACTAATAGTTGTCCTATGGGCAGATTTCCCCACCTGAGCTGTAGATCTCTGCAGCTCGTCCAGAGTCACCATGGGCCTCTTGACTGCATTTCTGATCAGCGCTCTCCTTGTTCGGCCTGTGAGTTTAGGTGGACGGCCTTGTCTTGGTAGGTTTACAGTTGTGCCATACTCCTTCCATTTCTGAATGATCGCTTGAACAGTGCTCCGTGGGATGTTCAAGGCTTTGTAAATATTTTTGTAGCCTAAGCCTGCTTTAAATTTCCCAACAACTTGATCCCTGACCTGACTGGTGTGTTCTTTGAACTTCATGGTGTTGTTGCTCCCAATATTCTCTTAGACAACCTCTGGGGCTGTCACAGAGCAGCTGTATTTGTACTGACATTAGATTACACCCAGATGCACTCTGTTTAGCCATTAGCACTCATCAGGCAATGTCTACGGGCAACTGACTGCACTCAGACCAAAAGGGGCTGAATAATTACGCACACCCCATTTTGCAGTTATTTATTTGTAAAAAAATGTTTGGAATCGTGTATGATTTTCATTCCACTTCTCACGTGTACACCACTTTGTATTGGTCTATCACGTGGAATTCCAATAAAATTGATTCATGTTTGTGGCAGTAATATGACAAAATGTGGAAAACTTCAAGGGGGCCGAATACTTTTGCAAGCCACTGTATAAACTGTCCTGTGGCACATTTACACTGCCTAATCTATACTGTGGCACATATACACTGCCTAACCTATACTGTGGCACATATACACTACCTAACCGATACTGTGGTACATATACACTCCCTAACCTGTCCTGTGGCACATATACACTGCCTAACCTGTACTGTGGCACATATACATACACTGCCTAACCTGTCCTGTAGCACATATACACTGCCTAACCTGTCCTGTGGCACATATACACTGCCTAACCTGTCCTGTGGCACATATACACTGCCTAACCTGTACTGTGGCACTTATACACTGGCTAACCTGTCCTGTGGCACATATACACTGGCTAACCTGTCCTGTGGCACCTATACACTGACTAACCTGTCCTGTGGCACCTATACACTGGCTAACCTGTCCTGTGGCACCTATACACTGGCTAACCTGTCCTGTGGCACCTATACACTGGCTAACCTGTCCTGTGGCACCTATACACTGGCTAACCTGTCCAGTGGCACCTATAAACTGGCTAACCTGTCCTGTGGCACCTATACACTGGCTAACCTGTCCTGTGGCACCTATACACTGGCTAACCTGTCCTGTGGCACCTTTACACTGGCTAACCCGTCCTGTGGCACCTATACACTGGCTAACCCGTCCTGTGGCACCTATACACTGGCTAACCCGTCCTGTGGCACCTATACACTGGCTAACCCGTCCTGTGGCACCTATACACTGGCTAACCCGTCCTGTGGCACCTATACACTGGCTAACCCGTCCTGTGGCACCTATACACTGGCTAACCTGTCCTGTGGCACCTATACACTGGTTAACCTGTCCCGTGGCACCTATAGCTAGCTAAACTATACTGGGGGCACCTATATGTGGCTACCTATACTGGGGGAACTCATACTCCCCATCAGTATGCTGATCCATCGTGCATTGAAAATCGTGAATCGAATCGAAATCGCAATTTCTGACAAATCGTGCAATTGAATCTTTCCTAAAATCGTTCTTACCTACTCTGAAGGACTGGTTTTGGCGATGCGGTGCGTCGGGCATCACCAACGCTGGTTTACACTGTTAAATAAGCTTAAAGGTATTTTATGTGTAAGGTTTGAAAAATACCTCTTTGGAGAAATCTCTGAAGAAAAGTTAATATCATATGGACCTATGTGTTGCATTGCACATTAAATCCACATGTGAACTCACTGTCCCCTCGCTGCATTGTGACGGATCATGTTATCCTAACTCACAAAGTTTGCTTCACCACAACTGTAAACCCGATTTCGCGCATTATTACGATGGACTATGCCACACTGCTTTGCTAACTTACTGATGTGTACGTACCATTACAAAATAGTTGCATCGCATTTGTTATGTGGTTATATTGTCCAACGCCACACAAGGGGATGTTTAGGCTCATTTAAGGTTAGTTTCTCCCTGGGCCACTGTATTGCATACTCTGTGAGTCACAACAGAGCTGGAAAGTTACAATGTGCATTTAGCATGTGATGCAACACATAGCGTACATAAAAAAGTATGCTTCACAACAAATGCAAACAAGATTTCTTGCAATATTGCGATGGACTATGCCACACTGCTTTGCTAACTTGCCAATATGAATGTACTAAAGCAATATAATTGTATAGCATATGCTAAGTGATTACCGTATATTGTCCAACGTATCAGTGTAAAAGTAGCCTTAAGCAGGACATACACTCATTGATTTCTTGTGATGATATATGGCCAATTCGATTGCTTTGATCAAATCAATGAGAAATCTGTGTAGCATTTTGCCTGATTGATGTGCTTATTACCGCCTTAGGGACCAAGGACGTTACAGTTATGTCCTCTCTGTGTGGCTGCCTGCTGAGGACAGGACATAACTGTAACGTCCTTAAAGTCCCGATGCGATCGCACGCACCTGAAAGGGGAAATTAAGCTGTCATGTGACAGCTGACCTCTCCCCTCGCTCACTGATCAGGAGCCATAGCGATTGACTCCTGATCACGTGATCACTATGATCGCCGCTGATCGTAGTGATCACTGAAGCGGCGGCAGAAGGAAGTGTTGGGTCCTGGCTTGATGACGTCATCAAGCCGGGAGCCGGAAGTTAGCAGTAGTGCGAGGCTGGATGGTGGGGAGAGCTGCTCTTCGCTGGAGCTGGGGAGGTAAGTAATGTCCTCTGCCTATACTTGGGACACCTATCTATACTGTGGACACCCATGCCTAGCTATCTATACTTGGGGATACCTATGCCTGGCTATCTAAACAAGGGACTTATAAACTATTCAAACTGCTCTGGTTTAAGGGGGGTTTAGATTCCAGTCGTCAAATGGTTAAGCCATTTCCTGGCAAAATCTCTGTTAGGTTGATTGGTTCAAATGGAAAATTTTGGCCGATGGGCGGCGGATCTGATGCTTGTCTCTAGTGGCGTTCATTCGATTCTGCAACCAATAGAGCTACTCTCACCTGTCTGCCGCATTGTCCTCAGGCAGGCACGAACAGATTTTCAAAGATTTTATGCTGAAATCAGTTGACAATCAGTGTGTAGATTGATCCCTGATCAATTATCTGATCATATGATTGGAGAGAGATCTGCTGGCCATATTGACCAGTGTATGGCCATCTCTAGTCCCTTACAAAATACTATCAGTTCTGGTTCAGTATGACTTAATGGGATACTCTGTAAAACAGTGTATTGTGGAGTGAGTTGAAGTGAACTCACACTCCACCTCCCCCCCCCCCCCCCCCTCCTTTTTGTTGACATAGAAAAGCAGCTTTTACAGAATTGTGGCATTCTGTTGTTTCTAAAGGGAAGGTCCAAGGTAATTATAAAACAGAAATATACTTACCCGGGGCTTCCTCCAGCCCCTGGCAGCTGTCCTGTGCTCTGGCCACAGCTTTGCATCCAGCTGGTGGCCCGGGGTCCCCCTGATGCAGATGCTGACCTCGCTAGGTCGGCATCTACTGTGACTGCGTGAGAGATGCTCGGGGTAGCGCTGACATGGTCAGGAGTGTCCTGCACAGGCGCAGTAGTTCTGCACCTGCGCAGAACACTTCAGACTATGTCAGTGCTCTTGCACAGGCGCAGTAGATGCCCATCGGCATCTGCACCGGAGGGGGCAACCGGCTGGGAGCAGAGCTGCAACCAGAGCACAGGACAGCTGCCAGGGGCTGAAGGAATCCCCAGGTAAGTAGATTTTCTGTTTTTTTAAATACCTCAGATCTGTCCTATGAAGATAGTTTGAAGCTGTAATACAAACTAATCTGTTCCCCTACTGATTTCCTGAGAAACGCATCAGCTGTCCAGAGAGTGTTGAGAATCTAACTGATGTACGTTTGGAGGAAATAAACTTTTTTTTAGAGGTAAAATATACAATTGCTATATTTTTTTTTTTTTGAAGTTGAAGTGAAGCATACTTTTTATGTACTGTACACTTCACTATATGCGTCACATCATGCACATAATGTATTGCGACCTTTCCCCTCTGTAGCATTGCAATCCAGCTTTTACAGGATGTGCAACACAGCAGCCCAGTGTGAAACTTGCCTTTTTAGGTTCAGTGAGCTCAAAAGCAGCAGTTGCAACTGTGGGAGATGCTATGCAAGGACCAGTCTGACATGTGCAAATATACTTTATTTCATGAATTGCAGTAAGAATATATCACTATTGCACGTCCTTTTATGATTTATTGTTATTGAAATGATCTATCCATGGCTATTTGCAGCCAGCTAGGAATTCCCCAAACTGATCTTAAGGCGTACCTTAACCAAGGAAAAAAAAATAAAAGTAGACTAGATACTTACCTCAGTAGAGGTAGTCCCCGTGCATTCCCATTGTTCATCTTGTGGCCTAACGCAAAATCGCAAGGTCCCTCTTATAATAATTAACAAGGGCTTGTGGAATATGCTTCCATGGCCGTGCTCCTGTTTGTGTATGGGAGTGATTGTTCTGGCCAATAGCTCAAAAACGCTTGTGCACAGCTTTACCCTTTGTGTACGAGCAACTTCATGCTGCTGGGCATGCGTACACCGCACTTTCACCTGCACCTGCAGTAATGGGAGGGTGACCATGGAGGTGAAGAGGCTCCCGGGCAGCGGCGGTGGGCTCTGGAAAGTCTCTGGAGCATCCAGGGGCCTCCCACTACTTAGGCAGTGTCCTCCCCAGGGCCAATTAGGTGGGTGGACCACCTGGCTGATTTGAAACCCCGCCCGCCTGTTGTCATGTGCTTGCCTGCTTCTAAAATCCTGCACTGTAAAACCTCATTTTGCACAGAGGAGCGTTCCGTTTTCTGCTTTCAATCCGCTCCAGCTCTCATAGCGAAAGCTGAGGCTGTACCATGCAGGAGCGCTCCTCTGCCTGTCACCTCGAGCTTTCTGGTGAGGCAGGGATTAGCTGGGCGGGTTGTAAGGGGCGGGACTCCTGCTCCGTTTTCTCCCTCCAACGAGAAGTAGGATCTGTGTTATTGCCGTGCCTCTCTTTTGTCAATGAAGAGAGAGGCAGCTAAGCAATCACACCCACACATCCCTGGGAATTAGTAGCAGCAGCTCCCAGGAGTTACAAAGATTAGAGTCACGAGGGTCCAGCAGTCCGGGACAGCCACCGGAGCTGCTAATTAATTCTCCCCTTCCTCCCCCAGACTGCAGGTAATCATCATGCCAGAGTGAACGGCAGCTGCTGGTCTAATCCAGCTGGGGGAGGCTCGGAGAGTAGTAGAAGTGATGCCTATTCAGAGCTTGGCATGTTTATTTTCTTTACTTTGTTCGGGGGCAGAGGAGACTCAGCCATGCACAGGGTGTTCAGTGACAGGCTTAGGCAGCGTCCTGTGCACTCCTCTCCTGCTGTGTATGTCTCCTCCAGGCCCCAGCTAGTATCTGTCTGTAGTGCTGCCCCTCCCCCTTCACACTGCGGGAACTTAGGGCCCTTTTCCACTAGGAATTGCTAGCGTTCACGCTAAACGCTAGCGATTTCTGAATCGCAAAGTGCAGGAAACTTCCGGCGACTGCATTCACGAGTTTGCTATGCACTGTACTGACTGGCAAAATCGTGGCAAATATCGCTCCACGGCGCGATCGCATTTGATAAAAAAAATTGTGGTAGTGGAAATTGCCTACTGCGATTCCCATGTTAATATGCAAACCGTAGCGATTTAAAAATCACTAGCGGTTTGCGATTCAGCATCGCAAACGCCGCTAGTGGAAAAGGGCCCTCAGTGTAGCTGAACTCCTGCCCAGGACCAAAGGAAAACAGAGAAATACAGCCTGAATTTAGAAAGTTTAGCCTGTGTAATTTGATCTCCTTCTGTGTCACATCACTACCATTTTAGATAGGACAGATAAGCTCATTTGAAAGCACTGGATGTTAACCTGATGTCTGCTTCCAAGAAAGCAGAAAGTAGACACACTGCAGACTTATTACAGGATTTGTATCAGCTGTAACAAAGCAATGCTTTTCTTTAAAGGTTGCTTGCTAAATTATGCTGTTGTGTATCTTTTAGGGCTCGTTTTCACTATAGCGAATCCGCATGCGGGCACTGCATGCGGATTCGCATAGTCAATGTAAATGGATGAGGCTGTTTCCACTTGTGAGGCGGCGGGAGCGTTTTTCGGTGCAGCAGAAATCTGCACGGCAGAGCCGTCAGATTTCGCGTGCGGGAGGAATGCGGGCAAATCGCCGCTAATGCATTTAATAGGGAAATCGCATGCGGCTTTGTCATGCGGATTTCCGCGCGATTTCGCATGGTTTGCTATGGAGATTTAATCAGGCAGTGACATGATTAAATTCGCCTGGCTCCTTGCCATGCGAAATTGCGGCTAAATCCGCAGGCGGAAACGCAGCCGCATGCGATTTCTTCTGCGGTGGAATCCAGGCGATTCCGCACCGCAACAGTGGAAACGAGCCCTTAGAGCAGAGAGGAAGTTCTGAGTTCAGGTCGGCTTAAAAGGGGACCTGAGCACCTTAATCTGAAACAATCTCTCCCTGATGCTAAGTACACACAGTGCACTTATCTGACTGATTTACTGTCAGATAGATTATTCCTAACATGTCCAATCTGATTTTCGCACCATTTCCTATAGCAGTGAACAGAAAAATCGAAAACCAGATCTGACTTGTTGGAAATTGTCAATCTGACAGTAAACCTGTCAGAAAATTGCATTGTGTGTACTTAGCAGGTACTTGTATATCAGCTTGCCTCCTCATCCTCCTTTTATTCTGTAAGCATAGTTGCACGCCACCCGGCTACTTTTTCGTGCCACCGGGCTGGAAAAAAATTCTAGGGAGAACACTGTTAGGTAAGTAGCTAACAGGCTTTTTCTCTTTACAGGTTTACTTTAACCTCCTGAGCGGTACGGACGAGCTCAGCTCGTCCATCACCGCCGGAGGCTGCCGCTCCGGCCCTGCTGGGCCGATTTTATCAAATAAAAAGCAGCACACGCAGCCGGCACTTTGCCAGCCGCGTGTGCTGCCTGATTGCCGCCACTCTGCGGCGATCCGCCGCGAGCAGCGGCGAAAGAGGGTCCCCCCAGCCGCCTGAGCCCTGCGCAGCCGGACCAATCAGTTCCAGCCAGCGCTAAGGGCTGGATCGGAGGCGGCTGATGTCAGGACATCGGCTGACGTCCATGACGTCACTCCGCTCGTCGCTATGGCGACAAAAAAAGCAAAACGAGGGCCGCTCATCGCGGCCCTTCTTGTTACTTCTGATCGCCAGAGGCGATCAGAAATATGCAACAGGAGCGCCCTTTAGTGGGCTTTCATGCAGCCAACTTCCAGTTGGCTGCATGAAATAGATTTTTTTTTTTATAAAAAAAAAAAAAACCCTCCCGCAGCCGCCCTGGCGATCTCAATAGAACGCCGGGGAGGTTAAAGGACAACTGAAGCAAGAAGGATATGGTGTTGCATTACTATTCTGCTAATTCTCTGCCTTAAATACTTTTAGCCATAGACCCTGAACAAGCATGCAGCAGATCAGATGTTTCTGACATTATTGTCAGATCTGACAAGATTAGCTGCATGCTTGTTTCTGGTGTTAGTCAGACACTACTGCAGCCAAATAGATCAGCAGGACTGCCAGGCAACTGGTAGTGTTTAAAATGAAATACATCTGGCAACCTTCATATTCTTCTCACTTTAATTGTCCTTTAAGCTAAAATTGTACTGTTTTGAAAAGGAATGTATTAATATTCTGCCTAGATATGTTGTTACCCAAACAATCAATCTTGATCAGTCTGAGTGATTCCCATGTATGTGTCTAGTTCTCCATAGCAAATCTTAACTCATTGTTTGCTTTGGATTCATTTGTCTGATGGTTGTTGTATACTCTCACAGTGGGAGGCCAACTGCTGGTATCTATTCTGCTCTTTGCATAGTACATACATGCTGCTTGCTAGATTTTAAGTGTATGCCTGTATGAGGTTCACTGTCACACTGTTACATCAGTGTTCTCCCCAGGCTGTTTTAGCCGGGTGCTCCACCCGGCTAATTTTGGTGAGCACCTGGGTGTCATCTGCTTGCCTCCTCACCACCCTCCTATGCTGTAAGCAGACTTGCACTGGCCCTGCATTCCCCCTCTCGCACTCCACCCGGCTACTTTTTCATGCTTCCCGGCTGGAGATAATTTCTGGGGAGAACACTGTACATGAATTATTGCTTCAGAGTGCATTTCTTGCATTTCATGCATGTATCCAGCTTTAACCTGCGCCTGCAGCTGTCACAACAGCTTAAACTGCAAGCTAATATATTAGATTGAGTATCATAAATGAATTTTATGGCCAGTGATGGTAAGTCCAGGGGTCCAGGCAAGCCGCTCTGCCAGCTACCATCCATCACCAGCATCTCGTGTGGGCGGTCCTGGTGTCCGGAATACTGTGTCCGCTTTCGGACAGGATCAGCTGTTCACATGCAATACCTATATGGCAATGCCACGGTTATGTGAAAATGATCCTGGAGACACCGGAGGACATGTGAGCTAAGGGAATCAACTGATGGGGTGAGATCACCCAGTTTATTGCTACTGACTTGCTAAACACTTAGCTAATTTGTAGATGGTAATGCACAGAGTCCTGGATGATTGACTGTTCATTAAGCATACATCCTATGGTGGAACAAGCTGACAATTGCTGCTACATATTGATGCTGGCAAGGATGTGAGTGATGTGAAAGTGTGGGTGAATTTTATACAAGGATTACTATCTCTAGCTAGAGAATTCATTCATGCTACTCAATCTAATATATTGTCTTGAAGTTTAGAGCAGACCTAAACCCAGGACGTCCTCTCTGCTTTAAGGCTACTTTCACACCAAGACGTTGCGTTTTAGGGGACGTTATGGTCGCATAACGTGCCCCTAACGCAACGCATGGTGGTGTTGAAGTTGGACGTCAGATTGAGCTGCGTTACGCAGCTTTCAAAGCAGCCGCTCCAGGTTAGTGATAGGAAGTCCGGATCTTTTTAAAGATTCGGATCATTTGAATTGGATCATTGAAAAGATCCGGGTCTTTAAACCGAATCATTTGAATCATTTTACTAGGGAAGCAGACTGGGTGAAATGACTAGCAGGACAGGACTTTCCCTGCACTGTACATTCTGTATGTTCCTGTTTCTTCCAGACCAGGCATGGGCAAACTCGGCCCTCCAGCTGTTACGGAACTACAAGTTCCACAATGCAGTTGCCTTTATGAGTCATGACTGGTTGTCAGGCTCCTGCAATGCATTGTGGGACTTGTAGTTCCTCAACAGCTGGAGGGCCAAGTTTGCCCATGCCTGTTCCAGACAGACATCCACTGTGAACCGAATCTTGCATTGTGATGATCCAGATGATTCGACTCAGAAAAAAGATCCGGATCAAAGATTCGTTCATGATCCGGACAACACTACAGTCTCACCACGAGTCACCTCAGTGCAGTGAATATTAATTAGCCATGTGGCTGGCCGCGGAGGAGGAGGGGAGACCTCCTCCTCCAACATTACTGAGCATGTGCAAGCAGTCTAACGCTGCTTAGCCCAGTATAACGTACAGCATGCAGCACTTTGTTTAAACGTGCTGCGGTACAATGTAACCTAACGTGTGCACTGTGAACAGCACATTGATTTTACAGTGCTGTGAGTTAGGCTGCTGTAACGTGGGACTTTAACGTCCCACTGTGAAACCAGCCTAAAAGATAAGCAACAGCATAATAACATTTAAAGAAAAACATTTCTTTAAACAGCAGCATCTCTGTGGAGATATGTAACCAGTAACATTTACTTCCTGGTTTCATGGAAGCACATATAGGGTTAACTCGTTTACATATAGCCTGTCATAGAGGCACAGACCAGACAGAGGTGTCAGCTCAAATTACAGTGATTTATTACTAGCAGATCAGGAGGATTAAACAACAAACAGGATGCGGTTTTCTGTGTTTCCCTTCACCCCTGTAGAAAAGATTAAAGAGAATCTTTAATGTAAAAAAAACCCTCTGGGGGATACTTACTTCCTAACGAGGCTTCCCCATCCTCCACCATCCCTCTGTTCAAGCTGTTCAAGTGACCCCCCCCCCCCTGCAGTGCGGCGAGATAGATATTAACCTACCACGATCCTACGCAGGTGCACTAGTGACTCTTCGTTTGGGTAAGGTGGAAATAGCCGAACCCGATTGTATCCCAGCAGGCACGAGTCCTTTGCGTCTGCGCAGTAGAGCAGATACGATCGGGCGCGGCTATTTCCGCCTAGCCTTAACTAAGAGCTGCTAATGCACTGGCGCAGGGTCGCGGAGAGGTTGTTAGTGGAGGTTTCGGGGAGCCAGTGCTGGATTCCTCCAAGCTTCAGAGGTCGGGAGAGCCTCATAGGGACCCTGAGGCTTCCCCCTCTCGAGGTAAGTATCCCTCGGAGTTTTTTTTTAATTTTTTCGTTACAGCTTCTCTTTAAAGGACTACTGCGCAGTACGCTCCGAACCACGTGGCGGTGATAGTGCCGTTCGCGCAGGCGCAGTACAGGCCGACCTCCAGGTCGGCCTGACGTCGTCGCCGGGGACTGGGAGGCAGCAGCGGCGAACGGCTGCCGGCAGAGCTGCAGCGAGGGGCATGCTGGGAGCTTGGGGCTGGACAAAGCCCTGGGTAAATAGCACTTATTTTCCTTAGAATTGCCCTGATGACTCTTTTAAGCTGTTGTGACTGCCGTGGCTATGGACAGCAATCATTCTGTTATGTTCTTTTAATTGCTTAGGGCTCATGCACGCTGTATGCTGAATTCACTAAGCGCTGCTGAGGCAAACTATTGGGCCAATCAAAGTGCGTAGATCACATCCTAAACAGCTACAGGATGCAATAGGGTTCAGGGGGGGGGGGGGGGGAGTAAAGGACCGGCCACTAAATAAAAGGGAGTGTGCATAAGTTACAAGTGCACAGCCTGTAGCGTGCACTAAGGATGTTAACTCCCGCTGCTCATACTAAGCTTCGCTGCTTTAGCTGCGCAGCTTAGTGAATCAAGCCCTTTGTGCGTTGCAGTTTTTTTCATTTTAGTGTGTGGGGCGTCATTAAAATGCACTATGCATGCGCAGCACACACTATTAATAGTCTGGGCAGCCAATAGAAATGCAGGCTTTGTGTGCTGTGGGCAGCCAATAGAAATGCACGCTTTGTGTGTAGCAGCGCATCGATCATGCAGATAAGACCACCTGAATCAGCTGCTTTCCTTTCCCTCTTTATCACTTCAGTGGTTTGACAATGCAGTAAAACTCATTGAAATGCACAGAAACACACTGACAAATGCATGTGTTTTTGCATTTTAATGCATTTCAATCACATTTACTAGTGTGAATGAGCCCTAAGAGATTGCTTTGATATTGCTGGTTCCCAGTATATCTGTACATGTATGTTGGAGCTGTTTTGTCTAATACCATTTGTTTTTAATAAAAAAAAATAAAAAAAAAATGTCGTACTTAGTCAGCACTGTGACCCATTGGGCTTGATTCACTAAAGAGTTCTAACATAGTTAGCACACCTAAAAAGCTTGTCACGTGCAAACTAGGGTGCTAAGCAGTTTGCACGGCAAAGATGTAACTGTTCGCGTGCTATTTTAGCGCGTGTAAAGTTTAACGCGCACTACTTCACGTGCAAAATCAGCTGCTTCACGTGCAAAGTATGCTTATCACACTACTTAGCACGCGAAGCAGCTGATTTTGCACGCGAAGTAGTGCGCATAAAACTTTACGCGTACAAAACTTTATGCACTAAACTTTACGTGCGCAAACCCTTACACGCGCATTAGCGCGCGAAGAGGCAGTTTGCATGTGATAAGCAACTTTTCACTGGCGTGCTAACAGTTACCACGCTTTTGTGAATCAAGCCCATTGAGTCTTTCCTTGAGATATGGAGACTGGCCAGCTAAGCCAGGGATGTGTATTTATGTTCCTTTTTGTGATATTTGTCAGGAGATATTGCAGTAGTTTGTCCCATGTATGATAAGCCTTCGCAAGTAAGACGACTTGGCTTTCTTCTTCACATTGCTGATTTATGTTTCCATATGTGGCCCATGTACTGCTTATACTGCTGACAAGAGACTGAACTGTCTGCATCTGATAAAACTGCATATTTGTTGGGCTCAAACTGTTAGAGCAGATTTGTGAAATGTGATATTGGTAAAGTGCTCAGATCGGGTGTTCTTCGATTCTGTTTCCCTTTTCCACATTTCACACCAGTTCCACTGTTCTTGTCCTGGTTTAGGTAAATCTACCCCAGTCTTCAATGGGTACATTTGTGAAGTATGTTTCTAGGTATGTTATTTTTGTATAAAGTATTAGTGTATGCTTTTTTGGGTGTTTTACCTTTTTCTGGTATGTAGGAAGTGCAGTCCGTGGTGGTTATACTTCCTTGTGGCTCTCACGTTTTCCTACAGCTCCATTTCTGAAGCCCGTCATTGTTTTTTTTTTCACACTAGTATTTATTGAGGTTTTATAAACATGAATATGTTATTCAAACAGATGCAGAAAAAAGTATCTTTGAATCCAGTCTGGTATATCAGTATGTGAGAACTAAAGTAACAAAGAGATTTATAACCACTGCATATTATAAAATATACAGCAACCACATGTTTCATATGTGTAAGTGCAGGAATATTTTTTTCTTTTTACTAATATTCCATATGATCTTAATTTCCCCAGAAACAATAAGCATTGGATGTTGTTATAACCGATTATGTGGGCATTTGTTTGCCATCTGGGGATATGTTTAGGTTATTTTTTTCCATTTGGGGTTGCTGTAAAGTATTAGTAGAATCTAGCAATCTGGTGAGGTGTGGCATGGCTATTGAGGTGAAATGGATGAGGCCATGCAGGTGAAATGGGATGTTTGAACTTAAAGGACTTACGAGGCTAGTTTTAGGAAAAAAAAAAGTTAGATACCTGCATCAGTTTGTAAGGCACGGAGGACGCCCTCCGTGCCGTTTCGCCGGGTCCCCGCCGCTCAGTAGCCCCCCGACCGCACTGCCCGGGTCGGGCTCTCCAGCCTGCAGAAAGATGGCCGCCGAAGCTGGCCGCGGCTGTGCAGTCCGCATAGCCGTGAGTGCGGCTGCGCAGCTCTAGGGCCAACCCCCCGATCCACGTAACGAGCTGTTTCCTGTAGCGTGGATCTGGGGGTTGGCCTTAGAGCTGCACAGTTGCACTCGCGGCTATGCGGACTGCACAGCCGTGGCCAGCTCTGGCGGCCATCTTTGTGCAGGCTGGAGAGCCCGGGCCGTGCGGTCGGGGGCCGTTTGGGGGGCTACTGAGCGGCGGGGACGCGGCGAAACGGCACGGAGGGCGCGGACGGCCTCCTCCGTGCCTTACAAACTGATGCAGGTGTCTAACTTTTTTTTTTTCTAAAACTGGCCTCGTAAGTCCTTTAAAGAAGTAGAAATAAAGCCGCAAGATTTGGTTTTAAAAAAAGCTGATGGTTTTTTTTTAACCAGTTTTCAAGACTAGATTGTTGGAATTTAAACATTCCACACATTTTTAATTTTTCACCATTCAAACTTCCTCTTTCACATACAAATAGTGAAACCTGCAAAAGATACATATTCCTTTAAATAGTGAGCTCACAAGGACATTGATTATCTCTCTTTGGTGTCTTTAGTTACTGTTCATTTTGGTTCATCGCTATGGATTTGTCATTTTGACTTGTTTTATTGTCTATTATTTGTGCATTACACTTGTCTTAGTCTTTAGGCAGGTTTTTTCAGGCACATGACCATAGACCTACATGAGTTCCAGTCCGACGCAGATCACTGCAAGAGCCGCCCAGTAACCGAGGTATGCTTTTGTGTTAGATAGAGCAGTTCTGGAGCAGCGCATCGCAATGTGGGGAGTGTGAGAATTGTGTTCTTCATATAGTTTATAGGGCATTCCTTAAAGGGAAGGTTCGCGCATGTTATAAAAAACAAACTGCACTTACCTGGGGCTTCTTCCAGCTCCTGGCAGCCGATCGGTGCCCTCGCCGCAGCTCCTCTCCCTCCCGGCGTCCAGCGGTGAAGAAGCCGACCTCGCAAGGTCGGCTTCCAGATCGGCTTCTGTGCCCTCCACGGCGGGGGGTCAAGTGGTGCAGGGACGTCATCGGGTCTCTACTGCGCAGGTGCAGAACTACTGCGGCTGCGCATTAGAGACCAGATGACGTCACATACCCCACGTGATCCGCGCCGTGGAGGGAGAGGAGCTGCAGCGAGGAAACCGATCGACTGCCAGGAGCTGGAAGAAGCCCCAGGTAAGTGCAGTTTGTTTTTTATAACATGTGCGGATCTTCCCTTTAAGCCAAATACTTTTTTTGTTTTATTTTAATACTCTAATTCCCTATAAACTAAACAAGCCTCGCCCACAGCTCTTTTTGTGCCTTGTCACTATAGCAAGGGCTTATGGGAGCTCAGTCTGGGCAGGAGGCGGAGGAGGTTACTAGCCATTGATTTCAGAGGCAGGGGGAGGAGGGAGGCAGAGAAGGGACTGAATTTACACACAGGCAAGCTGATAGCATCTCCAGCCCTTAGCCTGTGACAATGTGACACACAGAACATGGCTGCCCTCATTGTATCACAGTAATAAATTAGATAAACTTTAGAGGAGATATAGAGACAAGTTACTTGTTATAGTTAGTTTTTCATCTCGGATCCGCTTTAACCACTTGCCGACCGCCCACAGCCCATGGGCGGCGGCAAAGTGGACGCCTAAAGGACCGCAATACGCCTTCAGGCGGCGCGTCCTTTAGGCATGCCGGGGGAGCGATCGCGTCATTGATGACGCGCGCTTCCCCCGGCAACTGGCTCCGCCCACCCGTAACATCCCGCCGGCCGTACGGAAGCGCCGGCGGGATGTTAACCCCGCGATCGCCGCATACAAAGTGTATAATACACTTTGTAATGTATACAAAGTATATTATACAGGCTGCCTCCTGCCCTGGTGGTCCCAGTGTCCGAGGGACCACCAGGGCAGGCTGCAGCCACCCTAGTCTGCACCCAAACACACTGATCTGCCCCCCGCCCACTGATCGCCCACAGCACCCCTCAGACCCCCCCCCTGCCCACCCCCCAGACCCCTGTTTGCACCCAATCACCCCCCTAATAACCCATCAATCACTCCCTGTCACTATCTGTCAACGCTATTTTTTTTTTTATATCCCCCCCTGCCCCCTGCCCCCTCCTGATCACCCCCCCACCCCTCAGATTCTCCCCAGACCCCCCCCCCAGACCCCCCCCCCTGTGTACTGTATGCATCTATCTTCCCTGATAACCTGTCAATCACCCATCAATCACCCCCTGTCACTGCCACCCAACAATCAGCCCCTAACCTGCCCCTTGCGGGCAATCTGATCACCCACCCACACCAATGGATCGCCCGCAGATCCGACATCAGATCACCTCCCAAATCCATTGTTTACATCTATTCTCTCCTCTAAACACCCACTAATTACCCATCAATCACCCATCAATCACCCCCTATCACCACCTGTCACTTTTACCTATCAGATCAGACCCTAATCTGCCCCTTGCGGGCACCCAATCACCCGCCAACACGCTCAGATTGCCCTCTGACCCCCCCTTATCAATTCGCCAGTGCATTAATTACATCTGTTCTTCCCTGTAATAACCCACTGATCACCTGTCAATCACCTGCCAATCACCTATCACCCATCAATCACCCCCTGTCACTGCCACCCATCAATCAGCCCCTAACCTGCCCCTTGCGGGCAATCTGATCTCCCACCCACACCATTAGATCGCCCGCAAACCCGCCGTCAGATTACCTCCCAAATGTATTGTTTACATCTGTTATCTTCTCTAAACACCCACTAATTACCCATCAATCACCCATCAATCACCACCTGTCACTGTTACCTATCAGATCAGACCCTAAGCTGCCCCTTGCGGGCACCCAATCACCCGCCCACACGCTCAGATTGCCCTCAGACCCCCCCCCCCCTTATCAATTCACCAGTGCATTAATTACATCTGTCCTTCCATGTAATAACCCACTGATCACCTGCCAATCACCTATCACCCATCAATCACCCCCTGTCACTGCCACCCAACAATCAGCCCCTAACCTGCCCCTTGCGGGCAAACTGATCACCCACCCACACCAATAGATCGCCCGCAGATCCGACATCAGATCACCACCCAAGCGCAGTGTTTCCATCTATTCTCTCCTCTAAACACTCACTAATTACCCATCAATCACCCCCTATCACCACCTGTCACTGTTACCCATCAGATCAGACCCTAATCTGCCCCTTGCGGGCACCCAATCACCCGCCTACACGCTCAGATTGCCCTCAGACCCCCCCCTTATCAATTCGCCAGGGCATTATTTACATCTGTCCTTCCCTGTAATAACCCACTGATCACCTGTCAATCACCTGTCAATCACCCATCAATCACCCCCTGTCACTGCCACCCATCAATCACCCCCTGTCACTGCCACCCATCAATCAGCCCCTAACCTGCCCCTTGCGGGCAAACTGAACACCCACCCACACCAATAGATCGCCCGCAGATCCGACGTCCGATCACCTCCCAAGTGCAGTGTTCACATCTGTTCTCTACCCTAAACACCCACTAATTACCCATCAATCACCCCCTGTCACTGCTACCTATCAGATTAGACCCCTATCTGCCCCTAGGGCACTCAATCACCCGCCCACACCCTCAGAATGCCCTCAGACCCTAGCCCTGATCACCTCGCCAGTGCATTGCTTGCATCTATTTCCCCCTCTAATCACACCTTGAGACACCCATCAATCACCTCCTGTCACCCCCTAGCACACCTACCCATCAGATCAGGCCCTAATTTGCCCCGTGTGGGATCCTGATCACTCGGCCAAACCCTCAGATCCCCCTCAGACCCCCTTCCGATCACCTCCCCAGTGCATTGATTGCATCTATTTTCCCCTCTAACCACCCCCTGAGACACCCATCAATCACCTCCTGTCACCCCCCTAGCACTCCTATCCATCAGATCAGGCCCAATACAACCTGTCATCTAAAAGGCCACCCTGCTTATGACCGGTTCCACAAAATTCGCCCCCTCATAGACCACCTGTCATCAAAATTTGCAGATGCTTATACCCCTGAACAGTCATTTTGAGACATTTGGTTTCCAGACTACTCACGGTTTTGGGCCCGTAAAATGCCAGGGCGGTATAGGAACCCCACAAGTGACCCCATTTTAGAAAAAAAGACACCCCAAGGTATTCTGTTAGGTGTATGACGAGTTCATAGAAGATTTTATTTTTTGTCAAAAGTTAGCGGAAATTGATTTTTTATTGGTTTTTTTTCACAAAGTGTCATTTTCCGCTAACTTGTGACAAAAAATAAAATCTTTTATGAACTCGCCATACACCTAACGGAATACCTTGGGGTGTCTTCTTTCTAAAATGGGGTCACTTGTGGGGTTCCTATACTGCCCTGGCATTTTAGGGGCCCTAAACCGCGAGGAGTAGTCTAGAAAACAAATGCCTCAAAATGACCCGTGAATAGGACGTTGGGCCCCTTAGCGCACCTAGGCTGCAAAAAAGTGTCACACATGTGGTACCGCCGTACTCAGGAAAAGTAGTATAATGTGTTTTGGGGTGTATTTTTACACATACCCATTCTGGGTGGGAGAAATCTATGTAAATGGTCAATTGTGTGTAAAACAAATCAAACAATTGTCATTTACAGAGATATTTCTCCCACTTAGCATGGGTATGTGTAAAAATACACCCCAAAACACATTATACTACTTCTCCTGAGTACGGCGGTACCACATGTGTGGCACTTTTTTACACCCTAAGTACGCTAAGGGGCCCAAAGTCCAATGAGTACCTTTAGGATTTCACAGGTCATTTTGCGACATTTGGTTTCAAGACTACTCCTCACGGTTTAGGGCCCCTAAAATGCCAGGGCAGTATAGTAACCCCACAAATGACCCCATTCTAGAAAGAAGACACCCAAAGGTATTCCGTTAGGAGTATGGTGAGTTCATAGAAGATTTTATTTTTTGTCAAAAGTTAGCGGAAAATTGATTTTTATTGTTTTTTTCACAAAGTGTCATTTTCCACTAACTTGTGACAAAAAATAAAATCTTCTATGAACTCACCATACTCCTAACGGAATACCTTGGGGTGTCTTCTTTCTAAAATGGGGTCATTTGTGGGGTTCCTATACTGAACTGGCATTTTAGGGGCCCTAAACCGTGAGGAGTAGTCTGGAAATCAAATTTCGCAAAATGACCTGTGAAATCCTAAAGGTACTCATTGGACTTTGGGAGAAATACCTCTGTAAATGACAATCTTTTGATTTTTTTACACACAATTGTCCATTTACAGAGTTATTTCTCCCACCCAGCATGGGTATGTGTAAAAATACACCCCAAAACACATTGTACTACTTCTCCCGAGTACGGCGATACCACATGTGTGGCACTTTTTTGCACCCTAACTGCGCTAAGGGGCCCAAAGTCCAATGAGTACCTTTAGGATTTCACAGGTCATTTTGCGGAATTTGATTTCCAGACTACTCCTCACGGTTTAGGGCCCCTAAAATGCCAGGGCAGTATAGGAACCCCACAAATGACCCCATTTTAGAAAGAAGACACCTCAAGGTATTCCGTTAGGAGTATGGTGAGTTCATAGAAGATTTTATTTTTTGTCACAAGTTAGTGGAAAATGACACTTTGTGAAAAAAACAATAAAAATCAATTTTCCGCTAACTTTTGACAAAAAATAAAATCTTCTATGAACTCACCATACTCCTAACGGAATACCTTGGGGTGTCTTCTTTCTAAAATGGGGTCATTTGTGGGGTTCCTATACTGCCCTGGCATTTTAGGGGCCCTAAACCGTGAGGAGTAGTCTGGAAATCAAATTCCGCAAAATGACTTGTGAAATCCTAAAGGTACTCATTGGACTTTGGGCCCTTTAGCGCAGTTAGGGTGCAAAAAAGTGCCACACATGTGGTATCGCCGTACTCGGGAGAAGTAGTACAATGTGTTTTGGGGTGTATTTTTACACATACCCATGCTGGGTGGGAGAAATAACTCTGTAAATGGACAATTGTGTGTAAAAAAAATGAAAAAATTGTCATTTACAGAGAGATTTCTCCCACCCAGCATGGGTATGTGTAAAAATACACCCCAAAACACATTCTACTACTTCTCTTGAGTACGGCAATACCACATGTGTGGCACTTTTTTGCAGCCTAACTGCGCTAAGGGGCCCAAAGTCCAATGAGCACTTTTAGGCTTTACAGGGGTGCTTACAAATTAGCACCCCCCAAAATGCGAGGACAGTAAACACACCCCACAAATGACCCCATTTTGGAAAGTAGACACTTCAAGGTATTCAGAGAGGGGCATGGTGAGTCCGTGGCAGATTTCATTTTTTTTTGTCGCAAGTTAGAAGAAATGGATTCTTTTTTTTTTTTCTTTTTTTTGTCACAAAGTGTCATTTTCCGCTTACTTGTGACAAAAAATAATATCTTCTATGAACTCACTATGCCTCTCAGTGAATACTTTGGGATGTCTTCTTTCCAAAATGGGGTCATTTGGGGGGTATTTATACTATCCTGGAATTCTAGCCCCTCATGAAACATGACAGGGGGTCAGAAAAGTCAGAGATGCTTGAAAATGGGAAAATTCACGTTTTGCACCATAGTTTGTAAACGCTATAACTTTTACCCAAACCAATAAATATACACTGAATGGGTTTTTTTTTATCAAAAACATGTTTGTCCACATTTTTCGCGCTGCATGTATACAGAAATTTTACTTTATTTGAAAATTGTCAGCACAGAAAGTTAAAAAAATCATTTTTTTGCCAAAATTCATGTCTTTTTTGATGAATATAATAAAAAGTAAAAATCGCAGGAGCAATCAAATAGCACCAAAAGAAAGCTTTATTAGTGACAAGAAAAGGAGCCAAAATTCATTTAGGTGGTAGGTTGTATGAGCGAGCAATAAACCGTGAAAGCTGCAGTGGTCTGAGTGGAAAAAAAGTGCCTGGTCCTTAAGGGTTAGAAAGACTGTAGTCCTCAAGTGGTTAAGATCATTATCAATATATTTCTTGGTATGTTATTTTTGTATATAGTATTTATAGAAGATGAAACAATGCGAAGAGGAAAATGTATGAGAAAAGGTCTTTCCCACTAAAGCAAATTAGTGTATTTGTTTGGGTGATTTACCTTCTGGTATGTAGGAAGTGCAGTCCTTTGTGGTTATACCTTCCTCGTGGCTCTCACATTTCTTTAGAATTTGTACTAATTGTAGCGGGACAGGGATTTCAATTACATCCTAGAGCTTGTTAATCATAGAAAATTATAAAATCATAGAAACTCATAGGAAAATATGGGAGAACTACACAAAATGCTCTATTAATGTGTATGTTATGGAAACAACCATTAATCCCCTTGGCATTATGGTTCTTTCCGGATTTTAAGGTTTAAAAGCAGTGCAATTGTTTTGCATGCATTTATAGCCTAAAACCTGGAAAAAAAATCATACTGCTAAGGAGTTCTGCAGCAGCACGTCACTCACTTACCTCCCTGGGATCCAGCGCTGTAGTTTTCCTCTCCGTCCTCCTGGTGGCGCTGTAACCCTATAGTAAGATTGCAGGTTGTCGCCACGACGACAGACTCCATCTCACCAGGGGGAAGCAGAACCTCGGAGGAGAGTTTGAAGAATGGCGGCCAACATCGGGAACCCCTGGGTGGTGAATTAAAACACCCGCTGCAGGCATTGCTCTGTATAGATCTCCTGGCCGCTACCTTGAGTTCAGCTCGGGGATAGCGCTCCTGGCATGTTTTTCCTACCCCGAGCTGAACTCGTGATTTCCGCTAAGAAGGTTAGTTAAAGTACTTCAAAGGCCTACTTATATTTACAGTGGGATGCGAAAGTTTTGGCAACTTTGTTAATCGTCAGGATTTTCCTGTGTAAGTCGTTGGTTGTTACGATAAAAAATGTCAGTTAAATATGTCATATAGGAGACACACACACACAGTGATATTTGAGAAGTTAAATGAAGTTTATTGCATTTACAGAAAGTGCGCAATCATTGTTAAAACATAATTAGGCAGGTGCATTAATTTGGGCACCACAAAAAAGAAAGGAAATCAATATTTAGTAGATCCTCCTTTTGCAGAAATTACCGGGTGGCGGAGGAGGACAGCGAGAGACTGATTAGCCTGAAGGGGGTTGGAGGAAGCCCCAGGTATGTATACAACTTTTCTTTTCATCTGTCTCAGGTACCCTTTAATTCGTAGTCACCAAACCAAATTTTAACAACATATCAAATTATTTGATTTTATGAGCAAACGGAGTGCATACATTTGCATAAACCAGCATCAGTGCAGAAATATTTCCATCTTATTGACCATCTCTATTAGTGACACAGCTGCACATCAGGCTTTATTATTACAGCATAGCTGTTATTTAGTATATATATATAAGAGATTCCTGTGTACACATCATATATACAGTCACAATCATTATATGTATATCGGACTTTAAAAATACGGTGGCTGCTTTATTGAAGCAGCACAAGTAACTTTTTTTTATTGTTTTATTTCATTTTTGTGGACTAAGCAGAGCTATTACTGTATGTATAAATTGTTTATGATGACTATTGTCTGAAAAATGAATCATTTTATCATATTTTCTATTTTAATTACAGTTTAAATTCATTAGGAGTTGGAGGCCGACTCTAGCTCCACGTACCCAAAAATTGCTCCGACTCCTCAACTCTGATTCCAACTCCACAGCCCTGATGATATCTATGAATATTAACAATGTTGCATAGATCTATGTATATTTTCTCTGCATTTTTTATTGTATGCTTCACTGAAAATATTTTTATATTTTTTTTCTGTTTTTGCAATCTGGTCTTGAGAGATTGCACATTTTATAGTTATTATATATACTGTTTATGCCATTAGTATTCCTAGACATTTGGCATATCTCATTATTATGTTGTATATTAATCTTCATAATAGGAACTATTGCCTATTTATTATTAGTCTGTGTACAAACTTATGGATGTCATGCGACCATGCCTTGTTAACATATTTTTTTTGTAAATTATTTTTATAAAATGTTGTAAGTACAAAGAATTGAATCACATTAAACGTCATACAACTTCCAATATAACATTCAACATTGTTTTTAAGCATGCAAATTTGATACAATAAAGAGTTTCTGAACAGTGAAGCAGTGATAAATTTTGATTTCATCAATAATTACTTCAGAGTGGGAATTCTGATTCTTGAGGTGGGGAAAAGACGTTCAAGTGTGCACTAGCCAATTGAATAACATTGGTTCACAGTTTACCTGTGTAGAAAGCGGGGGGAGGGGGCCCCATCCAAAGTTTTGCAGGGGGAGCCAGTGATTTCTAGTTACGCCCCGCCTCTCAAAATATTCTTCATGCATTATGGGTAATGTTTACCACTTAAGGACCAGGGGTTTTTCCTATGATCGGTGCTGTGTGGGCTCTCCAGCCCGATCAGGATTGAGCCAGGGCGACCAGACTTTTTTCCCCACTAGGTGGATGTCCTGCTGGGGGGGTCTGATCGCTGCCGGCTATTTCTGCTTGCCGGGGGGGGGTTCTCAAAGCCGCCCTCCGCAGTGATTTCCACCTTCTCTGCCCTTACCTGCTTCTCCCGCAAGCTATGGGCTGCGCAGGACGAATATCCGTCCTGCGCCGTCTAGGATAGGCTTCAGCCTATCAGATGCCGGCGATCCTCTGCCAATCAGAGGCCAGGGATCGCCGATCTCCTTTACGGCGCTGCTGCACAGCAGCGCCATATGATGTAAACAGCGGGGATTTCTTCCCCGCGTGTTTACACTTAGCCTGCGAGCCGCGATCGGCGGCTCGCAGACTGCTCACGGAGACACCCTGGTAACACCACTTCGACCTGCCGACGCCTATCGGCATTAGGCGGTCGTTATTAATGTCACGTGAATACATGGCTTACCTGGTGGTTTAGTTCAATAGACTAAAGTTTTGTCCCAAATACATTGGGGTTTTGCATCTTGCAGAAGAATCTGATTGGAAACCCAATAATTACCATTTTAAGTAAATATCTAGACTTTCTTACTAAGAGGGGATACCAGCTGCTCCCAAAACTGTCACATGGCATTATATTTGCAGAAGACAGAATTAAATTGGAAACAACGTGTAAAATAACAACTCTTTTTTTTTTTTTTTTTTTTTTTATAATCACCTCTATAGAATTCCATATTATTCCATTCTGGCTTTTTGTCAGCCTTGGCTCCTTTGGATTACATAACTATTAGGTTCACGTCCTGCAAATCCGCTAGGTCCTCATAATCTACTAATGACATAGGTTCCTTTCAGGCAGTGGCGTAATAATAGGAGCTGCAGCCCCTGAACCTGGGGGGGGGGGGGGCTAGGGCCCTCTCAGGGCCTATTTGGGGGGCAGGAGTGGTTGCAACATGAGGGGAAAGCGTGGCCACACATCAGCAGGGAGGGGAGACAGTCCCCCCACCCACCTCAGGCTCTCCCCTCAGCGCGCCTCCCCTCCTGCATCAATTAGAGGCGGCGGGCAGAAACACATCCATCCATCCACACGCCTGAGGTTCCGGTCTCTAAGTGTATGACACTACTTACTGTTTAAACAGAAAGTAGCGTGAGGCACTTAGAGATCGGACCTCTGCGGTGGATAGATGTATGTGTTCCAACCCGCTGCCTGCTGCTGCAGGAGCGGATCGCGCTGAGGAGAGAGCTTGAGGTGGATTTCTAGTTATGCCGCTGTTTTCAGGCTATTGCACACCCTGTAAAAACAGGATCACAACAGATCTGAAAATTTACGATGTGCATTTAGCATATGATGCAACAAATACAGTACATAAAAAGTATGCTTCACCACAGCCGCAAACATGATTTCTTGGAATATTGTGACGGACTATGCCACACTGCTTTGCTAACCTGCCAATATGAATGGACCATAGCAATATAAATGTGTTGCATTTGCTATATGATTACCATATATTGTCCAATGTATCAGTGTTTTTTTTGTTTTTTTTCTCGATTCGGTTTAGGCACCTTTAAGGCTACTTTAAAGATAACCTAAACTGAATCGGAAAAAAACGTTTCACTTACCTGGGGCTTCTACCAGCCCCCTGCAGACGCCCTGTGCACACGCCCTCACTCCCCGATCCTCCAGTCTCCTGCTGCCACTTAGTTTGGTTCTTGTCGACTGGTCAGTCGATGGGCACTGCGCCTGTGCGGCCCTGGCCGCGCGTGTCCTCAATCACGCTCCCGCCACCAGGAGCATCCTGTGCATGCATAGAACGCTCACAGCAGCAGGAGTGTGATTAAGGACACGCGCGGCCAGGGCCATACAGGAGCAGTGGCCATCGACTGCACCCATCTACAAGGATATGGACTCGTGCATGTATGGCCTTTGGTGATGCCATGTAAACAAGCACTGTAGAGCTGGCTAGTAGCAGAGCTGTGCTCATCATGGGTACATCAAGTTTGTGATAATATCAGTGTTCTCTCCAGGCTCTTTTAGCCGTGTTACGGAACAAACAGGTATTGCACAGAATGACCACAGTTTGCACTGAGACAGGAATTGTAGTGTGCAAAAGGTGTTTTTAACATAAACCATTTCGTGCAAATAAGATGCAAACCATATGCAAACACAATATATACAGTGAATCTCCTACAAACCAGACAAAACAGTGTGCATACATACAAACAAACCCGAACTATCTACTTACAAGCAAATATACACAGGATAATGTATACAATAGCGCGGTATCACAGGCAGCAGGCAAAGACCGGTCAAGGCGGAGTATCGGGGTCAGTCAGCGGCAGATATAAATGAGGTACAGTGGAATGAGCAGAAGCAAAGTCAGGACTAGCAAGGTTCAGCAACAGGTAAACAGATCAGAGAGCAAGATACAAGGATAAGGAATCAGGTATCAGGAGTGTCCAGGATCATAGACCTATAATGAACGTAGTTCTGGCAATTACTTGGAGGAAGAGGGAGTCTTAAAGCAGAACTGTAAACTGTAAAAAATATGATCTTCACTTACCTGGGGCTTCTGCCAGCCCCCTGCAGCCGACCTGTGCCCTCATTGTCCTGGACGATCCTCTGTTCTCCCGCCGGAGCGCTTTTTTTTTTTTTTTACCCTGTAATGGAGATCGACTTCTAAGTCGACCTCCATTGCGCCCTGGCTACGTGTATCCTAGTACGTGAGGAGCGCCCTGCGCAGGCACAGTACAAAGCAAATCTCTACTGCGCCTGCGCAGTACATGTCCGGCTATGGGAGCGAGAACAAGGATGTGCGTTGCCAGGGATGCGCAGGCACAGTTCCTCAGAACTGCGCGAAATGAAAGTGAGCCGGAGCACGGGACCAGAGCATTGGCAAGTGGCTTTGTGGGAACAGGTCACCTGCAGGGGGCTGGCAGAAGCCTCGGGTAAGTGAAACTCTTTTTTTTTTTACAGGGTTTACAGTTCCGCTTTAAATAGTTCATGAAAGAGGAAGCAGCTGGTGATAATTAAAGGATACCCAAGGTGACGTGATGATGAGATAGACATGGGTATGTACAGTGCCTAGCACACACATAACTAGGCTGTATTCCTTTTTTTTCCTTCTCTGCCTGAAAGAATATCAGGCATGTACGTGACTGACTCAGACAGGAAGTGACTACAGTGTGACCCTCACTGATAATAAATTCCAATTATAAAACACTTTCCTAGCAGCAAATGGCTTCTGAGAGCAGGGAGGAGATAAAAAGGGTTAACAGTTCATACATTTTAGCTCTGGCATACTTCAATGAATGTGTCATTGAGCAAAAACAATAAAACAGTTAAAACTTAAAAAGTAGATTTAAACATAAAATAAAACTGGAATATCTTAAAAAGGCATTTTTAGGAGAAGGAAGATAGATACAATGGTTTTTTTTTTTATTCGTTTTTTTTTTCGCCTTGGGTGTCCTTTAACCCCTTGAAGACTGCTGTGTTAAACTCCCCTAAAGACCAGGCACATTTTCATTAAATTGGCCGCTGCAGCTTTAAGGCCAAGCTGCAGGACCGCAAAACACAGCACACAAGTGATTCCTCCCCCCTTTTCTCCTCACCAACAGAGCTCTCTGTAGGTGGGGTCTGATAGCCCCCCCCCCCGTGTTTGTTTATTTATTTTGGTTTATTTGTTTTTTTTTTTAAATAAAAATGGTGTTTTTTTTTTTATCCCCGTTGTATACTCCCCTCCTTCCCTCCCCCCGCCAGCCAATCCCTGTGATCAGCTGTCATTGGCTTCAGCCTATGACAGCCAATCACCTCTGTGTCACACGGCTGTCCCCAGTACAGCGCTGCTGCTGATCGCATCGCTGTACGGGTAATTAGACGGCGATTACGCCGTCTAACAGTCCCGAGCGACAATAGCCGCTCGGAGACTGAAGAGGGGGCGGAGCTCCGCCCTCCGAGAATGAGATGCGCGCGTAGCGTGTGCGCGATCTCATTCGAAACAAAGCCCCAGGACTTTACGCCAAACGGCGTTAGGCTGTCCTGGGGCTGCCGCCGCGGCCACACCCATCGGCGTGACGCGGTCGGCAAAAGGTTAACCAAAGTCCCATTGGAGGCCTCTGCAGGCCAGACAAAGAACTGCAAGTCCTTAGTACAGGCAGCATACAGCCACCTGCTGGTGGAAGGCAAGAGGCTGCTAGATGTCCATAAAGCCCTCTGCTGTGACAGGAGAATGCAATGCATAATTCCTAAGAAGCCGGGCACTCCACCCAGCTAGTTTTGGTGAGCACCCGGCTGTCATCGGCTCACCTCCTCCTATGCTGTAAACAGAGTTGCTCACAGAAGCGTTCGCCCTGCATTCTCTCATCTTGCCCCACCCGGCTACTTTTTCTTGCCACCTGGCTACTATTTCATGCCACCCGGCTGGAAAAAAATTCTGGGGAGAACTCTGAATATGCTAGGTTAAAGAGACTCTGTAACTAAAAATAAAAACCCTCTGGGGGATACTTACCTTGGGAGGGGGAAGCCTCGGGATCCCAATGAGGCTTCCCCGTCCTCTGTAGCTTGGAGGAATCCAGCGCTGGCTTCCCCAAAACCTCCTCAACAAAGCTGACAAGTGACAGGCAATATTTACCTACCGCAATTCTACACAGGCATACTAGCAGTTCTAATTAGCTGTAAGGCTAGGTTCACAGTGGGGCATTGCATTATGTTCCCTGTATAACAAATGTAATGCAATGGTATGAAAAAGTAATACTGCGTGTTATAGCTGCATTGTGCCACATACAGGGAAGCATACTGTCAATGAGAAGTATGCTACACTGTACCTGTTATTACACACATTTAGTGGTGACACACTGCATGCAGTGCATTACCATACTGCAACCCATTACAACACGATGCTACTGCCGCACTGTGAATATTGCATAGGTGGTGCATTGCAAAGCAGTAAGCCATGTTACAAAGCAGCCGCTACACCACACAACAATGGAACAAAGGGACCTTAAAAGGGAAAAAATCCTGTATCCTGTCATTGTTTTTTTCACACTAGTATTAATTGAGATATTATAAACATGCATATGTTATTCAAACAGATGCAGAAAAAGTAACTTTAAATCCAGTCTGGTATATCAATATGAGAGAACTAAAGTAACAAAGAGAGGTATAACCATTGCAAATAATAAAAGATGCAGCAACCACATGTTTCACATGTGAATGTGCAGGGATCATTTTGTATCTTTTGACTAATATTCCACGTGATCTTAAAACTTTGTCCAGAAAAAAAATAAGTATTGGATGTACTTATTAGCGCTTCTGTTGGCATTTTTTATACCCTCTGGAGATATGTTTAGGTAATTTTTTTTTACCATTTGGGGTTGCTTTAAAGTATTAATATAATCTAGCAATCCGGTGAGGTGTGGCATGGCTATTGAGGGGAAATGGAGGAGGCCATGCAGGGGGGAAAGATGTTTGAACTTAAAGAAGTAGAAATAAAGCCGCTAGAGTCGGCTTTTTGAAAAAGCTGATGGTTTTTGAACCAGTTTTCAAGACTAAATTGTTTGAATTTAAACATTCCACACATTTGTAATTTTTCACCATTCAAACTTCTTTCACATACAAATAGTAAATCCTGCAAAAACAAAAAAATGCATATTCCTTTAAATAGTAAGCTCACAAGGGCATTGGTTATCTCTCTTTGGTGTCTTTAGCTACTGTTAATTTTTGTTCATCGTTATGGATTTGTCATTTTGACTTTTGTTACTGTCTGATATTTGTGCAATACACTTGTCTTAGTCTTTAGGCAGGTTTTTTTCAGGTGCATGACCGTAGACCTACATGAGTTCCGGTCTGATGCAGATCACTGCAAGAGCCGCCTAGTAACATAGGTATGCGTTTACGTTAAATAGAGCACTTCCGGACCAGTGCACCGCAATGTGGGGAGTGTGAACTCCCCATACACTCTTACTGCCTGGTGGCGTAGTGCAATACATTTAGCGTACCACATTGCCCCAGTGTGAAAAAGGCCCTTAAGGTCTTTGTCTATATATTTCTTGGTATGTTATTTTGTATATAGTATTTATAAAAGATGAAACAATGACAAGTGGAACATGTATGAGAAAAGGTCTTTCCCTCTAAAGCAAATTAGTGTATGCTTTTTTGGGTGTTTTACCTTCTTCTGGTATGTAGGAAGTGCAGTCCTTGGTGGTTATACTTCCTTGTGGCTCTCACTTTTCCCACAGTTCCATTTCTGTAGCCTGTCATTGTTTTTTTTCACACTAGTATTAATTGAGATATTATAAACATGCATATGTTATTCAAACAGATGCAGAAAAGGTATCTTTATATCCAGTCTGGTATATCAATATGAGAGAACTAAAGTAACAAAGAGAGGTATAACCATTGCATATATTAAAAGATGCAGCAACCACATGTTTCACATGTGAATGTGCAGGGATCATTTTGTATCTTTTGACTAATATTCCACGTGATCTTAAAACTTTGTCTAGAAAAAATAAGTATTGGATGTACTTATTAGCGCTTCTGTTGGCATTTTCTATACCATCTGGAGATATGTTTAGGTATTTTTTTTTTCCATTTGGGGTTGCTTTAAAGGATTAATAGAATCTAGCAATCCGGTGAGGTGTGGCATGGCTATTGAGGGGAAATGGAGGAGGCCATGCAGGGGGGAAAGATGTTTGAACTTAAAGAAGTAGAAATAATGTCGCGAGAGTCGGTTTTAAAAAAGCTGATGGTTTTTTAACCAGTTTTCAAGACTAAATTGTTGGAATTTAAACATTCCACACATTTGTAATTTTTCACCATTCAAACTTCTTTCACATACAAATAGTAAATCCTGCAAAAAAAAAAAAAACATATTCCTTTAGATAGTAAGCTCACAAGGGCATTGGTTATCTCTCTTTGGTGTCTTTAGCTACTGTTAATTTTTGTTCATCGTTATGGATTTGTCATTTTGACGTTTGTTATTGTCTGATATTTGTGCATTACACTTGTCTTAGTCTTTAGGCAGGTTTTTTCAGGTGCATGACCATAGACCTACATGAGTTCCGGTCTGACGCAGATCACTGCAGGAGCCGCCTAGTAACATAGGTATGCGTTTACGTTAAATAGAGCACTTACGGACCAGTGCACCGCAATGTGGGGAGTGTGAACTCCCCATACACTCTTACTGACTGGTGGCGTAGTGCGATACATTTAGCGTACCACATTGCCCCAGTGTGAAAAAGGCCCTTAAGGTCTTTGTCTATATATTTCTTAGTATGTTATTTTTGTATATAGTATTTATAAAAGATGAAACAATGACAAATGGAACATGTATGAGAAAAGGTCTTTCCCTCTAAAGCAAATTAGTGTATGCTTTTTTGGGTGTTTTACCTTCTTCTGGTATGTAGGAAGTGCAGTCCTTGGTGGTTATACTTCCTTGTGGCTCTCACTTTTTTTACAGTTCCATTTCTGTAGCCTGTCATTGTTTTTTTTCACACTAGTATTAATTGAGATATTATAAACATGCATATGTTATTCAAACAGATGCAGAAAAAGTAACTTTAAATCCAGTCTGGTATATCAATATGAGAGAACTAAAGTAACAAAGATAGGTATAACCATTGCATACAATAAAAGATGCAGCAACCACATGTTTCACATGTGAATGTGCAGGGATCATTTTGTATCTTCTGACTAATATTCCACGTGATCTTAAAACTTTGTCCAGAAAAAAATAAGTATTGGATGTACTTATTAGCGCTTCTGTTGGCATTTTTATACCATCTGGAGTTATGTTAAGGTAATTTTTTTTTCCATTTGGGGTTGCTTTAAAGTATTAATAGAATCTAGCAATCCGGTGAGGTGTGGCATGGCTATTGAGGGGAAATGGAGGAGGCCATGCAGGGGGTAAAGATGTTTGAACTTAAATAAGTAGAAATAAAGCCGCAAGAGTCGGTTTTAAAAAAGCTGATGGTTTTTTAACCAGTTTTCAAGACTAAATTGTTGGAATTTAAACAATCCACACATTTGTAATTTTTCACCATGCAAACTTCTTTCACATACAAATAGTAAATCCTGCAAAAAATACATATTCCTTTAGATAGTAAGCTCACAAGGGCATTGGTTATCTCTCTTTGGTGTCTTTAGCTACTGTTAATTTTTGTTCATCGTTATGGATTTGTCATTTTGACTTTTGTTATTGTCTGATATTTGTGCATTACACTTGTCTTAGTCTTTAGGCAGGTTTTTTCAGGTGCATGACCATAGACCTACATGAGTTCCGGTCTGACGCAGATCACTGCAGGAGCCGCCTAGTAACATAGGTATGCATTTATGTTAAATAGAGCACTTCCGGACCAATGCACCGCAATGTGGGGAGTGTGAACTCCCCATACACTCTTACTGCCTGGTGGCGTAGTGCGATACATTTAGCGTACCACATTGCCCCAGTGTGAAAAAGGCCCTTAAGGTCTTTGTCTATATATTTCTTGGTATGTTATTTTGTATATAGTATTTATAAAAGATGAAACAATGACAAGTGGAACATGTATGAGAAAGGGTATTTCCCTCTAAAGCAAATTAGTGTATGCTTTTTTGGATGTTTTACCTTATTCTGGTATGTAGGAAGTGCAGTCCTTGGTGGTTATACTTCCTTGTGGCTCTCACTTTTCCCACAGTTCCATTTCTGTAGCCTGTCATTGTTTTTTTTCACACTAGTATTAATTGAGATATTATAAACATGCATATGTTATTCAAACAGATGCAGAAAAAGTATCTTTAAATCCAGTCTGGTATATCAATATGAGAGAACTAAAGTAACAAAGAGAGGTATAACCATTGCATATAATAAAAGATGCAGCAACCACATGTTTCACATGTGAATGTGCAGGGATCATTTTGTATCTTTTGACTAATATTCCACGTGATCTTAAAACTTTGTCCAGAAAAAATAAGTATTGGATGTACTTATTAGCGCTTTTGTTGGCATTTTCTATACCATCTGGAGATATGTTTAGGTAATTTTTTTTTTCCATTTGGGGTTGCTTTAAAGTATTAATAGAATCTAGCAATCCGGTGAGGTGTGGCATGGCTATTGAAGGGAAATGGAGGAGGCCATGCAGGGGGGAAAGATGTTTGAACTTAAATAAGTAGAAATAAAGCCGCAAGAGTCGGTTTTAAAAAAGCTGATGGTTTTTTAACCAGTTTTCAAGACTAAATTGTTGGAATTTAAACAATCCACACATTTGTAATTTTTCACCATGCAAACTTCTTTCACATACAAATAGTAAATCCTGCAAAAAATGCATATTCCTTTAGATAGTAAGCTCACAAGGGCATTGGTTATCTCTCTTTGGTGTCTTTAGCTACTGTTAATTTTTGTTCATCGTTATGGATTTGTCATTTTGACTTTTGTTATTGTCTGATATTTTTGCATTACACTTGTCTTAGTCTTTAGGCAGGTTTTTTCAGGTGCATGACCATAGACCTACATGAGTTCCGGTCTGACGCAGATCACTGCAGGAGCCGCCTAGTAACATAGGTATGCATTTATGTTAAATAGAGCACTTCCGGACCAATGCACCGCAATGTGGGGAGTGTGAACTCCCCATACACTCTTACTGCCTGGTGGCGTAGTGCGATACATTTAGCGTACCACATTGCCCCAGTGTGAAAAAGGCCCTTAAGGTCTTTGTCTATATATTTCTTGGTATGTTATTTTGTATATAGTATTTATAAAAGATGAAACAATGACAAGTGGAACATGTATGAGAAAAGGTCTTTCCCTCTAAAGCAAATTAGTGTATGCTTTTTTGGGTGTTTTACCTTCTTCTGGTATGTAGGAAGTGCAGTCCTTGGTGGTTATACTTCCTTGTGGCTCTCACTTTTCCCACAGTTCCATTTCTGTAGCCTGTCATTGTTTTTTTTCACACTAGTATTAATTGAGATATTATAAACATGCATATGTTATTCAAACAGATGCAGAAAAAGTATCTTTAAATCCAGTCTGGTATATCAATATGAGAGAACTAAAGTAACAAAGAGAGGTATAACCATTGCATATAATAAAAGATGCAGCAACCACATGTTTCACATGTGAATGTGCAGGGATCATTTTGTATCTTTTGACTAATATTCCACGTGATCTTAAAACTTTGTCCAGAAAAAAAATAAGTATTGGATGTACTTATTAGCGCTTCTGTTGGCATTTTTTATACCCTCTGGAGATATGTTTAGGTAATTTTTTTTTACCATTTGGGGTTGCTTTAAAGTATTAATATAATCTAGCAATCCGGTGAGGTGTGGCATGGCTATTGAGGGGAAATGGAGGAGGCCATGCAGGGGGGAAAGATGTTTGAACTTAAAGAAGTAGAAATAAAGCCGCTAGAGTCGGCTTTTTGAAAAAGCCGATGGTTTTTGAACCAGTTTTCAAGACTAAATTGTTTGAATTTAAACATTCCACACATTTGTAATTTTTCACCATTCAAACTTCTTTCACATACAAATAGTAAATCCTGCAAAAACAAAAAAATGCATATTCCTTTAAATAGTAAGCTCACAAGGGCATTGGTTATCTCTCTTTGGTGTCTTTAGCTACTGTTAATTTTTGTTCATCGTTATGGATTTGTCATTTTGACTTTTGTTATTGTCTGATATTTGTGCAATACACTTGTCTTAGTCTTTAGGCAGGTTTTTTTCAGGTGCATGACCGTAGACCTACATGAGTTCCGGTCTGATGCAGATCACTGCAAGAGCCGCCTAGTAACATAGGTATGCGTTTACGTTAAATAGAGCACTTCCGGACCAGTGCACCGCAATATAGGGAGTGTGAACTCCCCATACACTCTTACTGCCTGGTGGCGTAGTGCAATACATTTAGCGTACCACATTGTCCCAGTGTGAAAAAGGCCCTTAAGGTCTTTGTCTATATATTTCTTGGTATGTTATTTTGTATATAGTATTTATAAAAGATGAAACAATGACAAGTGGAACATGTATGAGAAAAGGTCTTTCCCTCTAAAGCAAATTAGTGTATGCTTTTTTGGGTGTTTTACCTTCTTCTGGTATGTAGGAAGTGCAGTCCTTGGTGGTTATACTTCCTTGTGGCTCTCACTTTTCCCACAGTTCCATTTCTGTAGCCTGTCATTGTTTTTTTTCACACTAGTATTAATTGAGATATTATAAACATGCATATGTTATTCAAACAGATGCAGAAAAAGTATCTTTATATCCAGTCTGGTATATCAATATGAGAGAACTAAAGTAACAAAGAGAGGTATAACCATTGCATATATTAAAAGATGCAGCAACCACATGTTTCACATGTGAATGTGCAGGGATCATTTTGTATCTTTTGACTAATATTCCACGTGATCTTAAAACTTTGTCTAGAAAAAATAAGTATTGGATGTACTTATTAGTGCTTCTGTTGGCATTTTTATACCATCTGGAGTTAGTTAAGGTAATTTTTTTTTCCATTTGGGGTTGCTTTAAAGTATTAATATAATCTAGCAATCCGGTGAGGTGTGGCATGGCTATTGAGGGGAAATGGAGGAGGCCATGCAGGGGGGAAAGATGTTTGAACTTAAATAAGTAGAAATAAAGCCGCAAGAGTCGGTTTTAAAAAAGCTGATGGTTTTTTAACCAGTTTTCAAGACTAAATTGTTGGAATTTAAACATTCCACACATTTGTAATTTTTCACCATTCAAACTTCTTTCACATACAAATAGTAAATCCTGCAAAAAAATACATATTCCTTTAGATAGTAAGCTCACAAGGGCATTGGTTATCTCTCTTTGGTGTCTTTAGCTACTGTTAATTTTTGTTCATCGTTATGGATTTGTCATTTTGACTTTTGTTATTGTCTGATATTTGTGCATTACACTTGTCTTAGTCTTTAGGCAGGTTTTTTCAGGTGCATGACCATAGACCTACATGAGTTCCGGTCTGACGCAGATCACTGCAGGATCCGCCTAGTAACATAGGTATGCATTTACGTTAAATAAAGCACTTCCGGACCAATGCACCGCAATGTGGGGAGTGTGAACTCCCCATACACTCTTATTGCCTGGTGGCGTAGTGCGATACATTTAGCGTACCACATTGCCCCAGTGTGAAAAAGGCACTTAAGGTCTTTGTCTATATATTTCTTGGTATGTTATTTTTGTATATAGTATTTATAAAAGATGAAACAATGACAAGTGGAACATGTATGAGAAAAGGTCTTTCCCTCTAAAGCAAATTAGTGTATGCTTTTTTGGGTGTTTTACCTTCTTCTGGTATGTAGGAAGTGCAGTCCTTGGTGGTTATACTTCCTTGTGGCTCTCACTTTTCCCACAGTTCCATTTCTGTAGCCTGTCATTGTTTTTTTTCACACTAGTATTAATTGAGATATTATAAACATGCATATGTTATTCAAACAGATGCAGAAAAAGTATCTTTAAATCCAGTCTGGTATATCAATATGAGAGAACTAAAGTAACAAAGAGAGGTATAACCATTGCATATTTTAAAAGATGCAGCAACCACATGTTTCACATGTGAATGTGCAGGGATCATTTTGTATCTTTTGACTAATATTCCACGTGATCTTAAAACTTTGTCTAGAAAAAATAAGTATTGGATATACTTATTAGCGCTTCTGTTGGCATTTTCTATACCATCTGGAGATATGTTTATGTATTTTTTTTTCCATTTGGGGTTGCTTTAAAGGATTAATAGAATCTAGCAATCCGGTGAGGTGTGGCATGGCTATTGAGGGGAAATGGAGGAGGCCATGCAGGGGGGAAAGTTGTTTGAACTTAAAGAAGTAGAAATAATGTCGCGAGAGTCGGTTTTAAAAAAGCTGATGGTTTTTTTAACCAGTTTTCAAGACTAAATTGTTGGAATTTAAACATTCCACACATTTGTTATTTTTCACCATTCAAACTTCTTTCACATACAAATAGTAAATCCTGCAAAAAAAAAAAAATACATATTCCTTTAGATAGTAAGCTCACAAGGGCATTGGTTATCTCTCTTTGGTGTCTTTAGCTACTGTTAATTTTTGTTCATCGTTATGGATTTGTCATTTTGACTTTTGTTATTGTCTGATATTTGTGCATTACACTTGTCTTAGTCTTTAGGCAGGTTTTTTCAGGTGCATGACCATAGACATACATGAGTTCCGGTCTGACGCAGATCACTGCAGGAGCCGCCTAGTAACATAGGTATGCATTTATGTTAAATAGAGCACTTCCGGACCAATGCACCGCAATGTGGGGAGTGTGAACTCCCCATACACTCTTACTGCCTGGTGGCGTAGTGCGATACATTTAGCGTACCACATTGCCCCAGTGTGAAAAAGGCCCTTAAGGTCTTTGTCTATATATTTCTTGGTATGTTATTTTGTATATAGTATTTATAAAAGATGAAACAATGACAAGTGGAACATGTATGAGAAAAGGTATTTCCCTCTAAAGCAAATTAGTGTATGCTTTTTTGGATGTTTTACCTTATTCTGGTATGTAGGAAGTGCAGTCCTTGGTGGTTATACTTCCTTGTGGCTCTCACTTTTCCCACAGTTCCATTTCTGTAGCCTGTCATTGTTTTTTTTCACACTAGTATTAATTGAGATATTATAAACATGCATATGTTATTCAAACAGATGCAGAAAAAGTATCTTTAAATCCAGTCTGGTATATCAATATGAGAGAACTAAAGTAACAAAGAGAGGTATAACCATTGCATATAATAAAAGATGCAGCAACCACATGTTTCACATGTGAATGTGCAGGGAGCATTTTGTATCTTTTGACTAATATTCCACGTGATCTTAAAACTTTGTCCAGAAAAAATAAGTATTGGATGTACTTATTAGCGCTTTTGTTGGCATTTTCTATACCATCTGGAGATATGTTTAGGTAATTTTTTTTTTCCATTTGGGGTTGCTTTAAAGTATTAATAGAATCTAGCAATCTGGTGAGGTGTGGCATGGCTATTGAAGGGAAATGGAGGAGGCCATGCAGGGGGGAAAGATGTTTGAACTTAAATAAGTAGAAATAAAGCCGCAAGAGTCGGTTTTAAAAAAGCTGATTTTTTTTAACCAGTTTTCAAGACTAAATTGTTGGAATTTAAACAATCCACACATTTGTAATTTTTCACCATGCAAACTTCTTTCACATACAAATAGTAAATCCTGCAAAAAATACATATTCCTTTAGATAGTAAGCTCACAAGGGCATTGGTTATCTCTCTTTGGTGTCTTTAGCTACTGTTAATTTTTGTTCATCGTTATGGATTTGTCATTTTGACTTTTGTTATTGTCTGATATTTGTGCATTACACTTGTCTTAGTCTTTAGGCAGGTTTTTTCAGGTGCATGACCATAGACATACATGAGTTCCGGTCTGACGCAGATCACTGCAGGAGCCGCCTAGTAACATAGGTATGCATTTATGTTAAATAGAGCACTTCCGGACCAATGCACCGCAATGTGGGGAGTGTGAACTCCCCATACACTCTTACTGCCTGGTGGCGTAGTGCGATACATTTAGCGTACCACATTGCCCCAGTGTGAAAAAGGCCCTTAAGGTCTTTGTCTATATATTTCTTGGTATGTTATTTTGTATATAGTATTTATAAAAGATGAAACAATGACAAGTGGAACATGTATGAGAAAAGGTATTTCCCTCTAAAGCAAATTAGTGTATGCTTTTTTGGATGTTTTACCTTATTCTGGTATGTAGGAAGTGCAGTCCTTGGTGGTTATACTTCCTTGTGGCTCTCACTTTTCCCACAGTTCCATTTCTGTAGCCTGTCATTGTTTTTTTTCACACTAGTATTAATTGAGATATTATAAACATGCATATGTTATTCAAACAGATGCAGAAAAAGTATCTTTAAATCCAGTCTGGTATATCAATATGAGAGAACTAAAGTAACAAAGAGAGGTATAACCATTGCATATAATAAAAGATGCAGCAACCACATGTTTCACATGTGAATGTGCAGGGATCATTTTGTATCTTTTGACTAATATTCCACGTGATCTTAAAACTTTGTCCAGAAAAAATAAGTATTGGATGTACTTATTAGCGCTTTTGTTGGCATTTTCTATACCATCTGGAGATATGTTTAGGTAATTTTTTTTTTCCATTTGGGGTTGCTTTAAAGTATTAATAGAATCTAGCAATCTGGTGAGGTGTGGCATGGCTATTGAAGGGAAATGGAGGAGGCCATGCAGGGGGGAAAGATGTTTGAACTTAAATAAGTAGAAATAAAGCCGCAAGAGTCGGTTTTAAAAAAGCTGATTTTTTTAACCAGTTTTCAAGACTAAATTGTTGGAATTTAAACAATCCACACATTTGTAATTTTTCACCATGCAAACTTCTTTCACATACAAATAGTAAATCCTGCAAAAAATACATATTCCTTTAGATAGTAAGCTCACAAGGGCATTGGTTATCTCTCTTTGGTGTCTTTAGCTACTGTTAATTTTTGTTCATCGTTATGGATTTGTCATTTTGACTTTTGTTATTGTCTGATATTTGTGCATTACACTTGTCTTAGTCTTTAGGCAGGTTTTTTCAGGTGCATGACCATAGACCTACATGAGTTCCGGTCTGACGCAGATCACTGCAGGAGCCGCCTAGTAACATAGGTATGCATTTATGTTAAATAGAGCACTTCCGGACCAATGCACCGCAATGTGGGGAGTGTGAACTCCCCATACACTCTTACTGCCTGGTGGCGTAGTGCGATACATTTAGCGTACCACATTGCCCCAGTGTGAAAAAGGCCCTTAAGGTCTTTGTCTATATATTTCTTGGTATGTTATTTTGTATATAGTATTTATAAAAGATGAAACAATGACAAGTGGAACATGTATGAGAAAAGGTCTTTCCCTCTAAAGCAAATTAGTGTATGCTTTTTTGGGTGTTTTACCTTCTTCTGGTATGTAGGAAGTGCAGTCCTTGGTGGTTATACTTCCTTGTGGCTCTCACTTTTCCCACAGTTCCATTTCTGTAGCCTGTCATTGTTTTTTTCACACTAGTATTAATTGAGATATTATAAACATGCATATGTTATTCAAACAGATGCAGAAAAAGTATCTTTAAATCCAGTCTGGTATATCAATATGAGAGAACTAAAGTAACAAAGAGAGGTATAACCATTGCATATAATAAAAGATGCAGCAACCACATGTTTCACATGTGAATGTGCAGGGATCATTTTGTATCTTTTGACTAATATTCCACGTGATCTTAAAACTTTGTCCAGAAAAAAAATAAGTATTGGATGTACTTATTAGCGCTTCTGTTGGCATTTTTTATACCCTCTGGAGATATGTTTAGGTAATTTTTTTTTACCATTTGGGGTTGCTTTAAAGTATTAATATAATCTAGCAATCCGGTGAGGTGTGGCATGGCTATTGAGGGGAAATGGAGGAGGCCATGCAGGGGGGAAAGATGTTTGAACTTAAAGAAGTAGAAATAAAGCCGCTAGAGTCGGCTTTTTGAAAAAGCTGATGGTTTTTGAACCAGTTTTCAAGACTAAATTGTTTGAATTTAAACATTCCACACATTTGTAATTTTTCACCATTCAAACTTCTTTCACATACAAATAGTAAATCCTGCAAAAACAAAAAAATGCATATTCCTTTAAATAGTAAGCTCACAAGGGCATTGGTTATCTCTCTTTGGTGTCTTTAGCTACTGTTAATTTTTGTTCATCGTTATGGATTTGTCATTTTGACTTTTGTTATTGTCTGATATTTGTGCAATACACTTGTCTTAGTCTTTAGGCAGGTTTTTTTCAGGTGCATGACCGTAGACCTACATGAGTTCCGGTCTGATGCAGATCACTGCAAGAGCCGCCTAGTAACATAGGTATGCGTTTACGTTAAATAGAGCACTTCCGGACCAGTGCACCGCAATGTGGGGAGTGTGAACTCCCCATACACTCTTACTGCCTGGTGGCGTAGTGCAATACATTTAGTGTACCACATTGCCCCAGTGTGAAAAAGGCCCTTAAGGTCTTTGTCTATATATTTCTTGGTATGTTATTTTGTATATAGTATTTATAAAAGATGAAACAATGACAAGTGGAACATGTATGAGAAAAGGTCTTTCCCTCTAAAGCAAATTAGTGTATGCTTTTTTGGGTGTTTTACCTTCTTCTGGTATGTAGGAAGTGCAGTCCTTGGTGGTTATACTTCCTTGTGGCTCTCACTTTTCCCACAGTTCCATTTCTGTAGCCTGTCATTGTTTTTTTTCACACTAGTATTAATTGAGATATTATAAACATGCATATGTTATTCAAACAGATGCAGAAAAAGTATCTTTATATCCAGTCTGGTATATCAATATGAGAGAACTAAAGTAACAAAGAGAGGTATAACCATTGCATATATTAAAAGATGCAGCAACCACATGTTTCACATGTGAATGTGCAGGGATCATTTTGTATCTTTTGACTAATATTCCACGTGATCTTAAAACTGTCTAGAAAAAATAAGTATTGGATGTACTTATTAGCGCTTCTGTTGGCATTTTCTATACCATCTGGAGATATGTTTAGGTATTTTTTTTTTCCATTTGGGGTTGCTTTAAAGGATTAATAGAATCTAGCAATCCGGTGAGGTGTGGCATGGCTATTGAGGGGAAATGGAGGAGGCCATGCAGGGGGGAAAGATGTTTGAACTTAAAGAAGTAGAAATAATGTCGCGAGAGTCGGTTTTAAAAAAGCTGATGGTTTTTTAACCAGTTTTCAAGACTAAATTGTTGGAATTTAAACATTCCACACATTTGTAATTTTTCACCATTCAAACTTCTTTCACATACAAATAGTAAATCCTGCAAAAAAAAAAAACCATATTCCTTTAGATAGTAAGCTCACAAGGGCATTGGTTATCTCTCTTTGGTGTCTTTAGCTACTGTTAATTTTTGTTCATCGTTATGGATTTGTCATTTTGACGTTTGTTATTGTCTGATATTTGTGCATTACACTTGTCTTAGTCTTTAGGCAGGTTTTTTCAGGTGCATGACCATAGACCTACATGAGTTCCGGTCTGACGCAGATCACTGCAGGAGCCGCCTAGTAACATAGGTATGCGTTTACGTTAAATAGAGCACTTACGGACCAGTGCACCGCAATGTGGGGAGTGTGAACTCCCCATACACTCTTACTGACTGGTGGCGTAGTGCGATACATTTAGCGTACCACATTGCCCCAGTGTGAAAAAGGCCCTTAAGGTCTTTGTCTATATATTTCTTGGTATGTTATTTTTGTATATAGTATTTATAAAAGATGAAACAATGACAAATGGAACATGTATGAGAAAAGGTCTTTCCCTCTAAAGCAAATTAGTGTATGCTTTTTTGGGTGTTTTACCTTCTTCTGGTATGTAGGAAGTGCAGTCCTTGGTGGTTATACTTCCTTGTGGCTCTCACTTTTTTTACAGTTCCATTTCTGTAGCCTGTCATTGTTTTTTTTCACACTAGTATTAATTGAGATATTATAAACATGCATATGTTATTCAAACAGATGCAGAAAAAGTAACTTTAAATCCAGTCTGGTATATCAATATGAGAGAACTAAAGTAACAAAGATAGGTATAACCATTGCATACAATAAAAGATGCAGCAACCACATGTTTCACATGTGAATGTGCAGGGATCATTTTGTATCTTCTGACTAATATTCCACGTGATCTTAAAACTTTGTCCAGAAAAAAATAAGTATTGGATGTACTTATTAGCGCTTCTGTTGGCATTTTTATACCATCTGGAGTTATGTTAAGGTAATTTTTTTTTCCATTTGGGGTTGCTTTAAAGTATTAATAGAATCTAGCAATCCGGTGAGGTGTGGCATGGCTATTGAGGGGAAATGGAGGAGGCCATGCAGGGGGTAAAGATGTTTGAACTTAAATAAGTAGAAATAAAGCCGCAAGAGTCGGTTTTAAAAAAGCTGATGGTTTTTTAACCAGTTTTCAAGACTAAATTGTTGGAATTTAAACAATCCACACATTTGTAATTTTTCACCATGCAAACTTCTTTCACATACAAATAGTAAATCCTGCAAAAAATACATATTCCTTTAGATAGTAAGCTCACAAGGGCATTGGTTATCTCTCTTTGGTGTCTTTAGCTACTGTTAATTTTTGTTCATCGTTATGGATTTGTCATTTTGACTTTTGTTATTGTCTGATATTTGTGCATTACACTTGTCTTAGTCTTTAGGCAGGTTTTTTCAGGTGCATGACCATAGACCTACATGAGTTCCGGTCTGACGCAGATCACTGCAGGAGCGGCCTAGTAACATAGGTATGCATTTATGTTAAATAGAGCACTTCCGGACCAATGCACCGCAATGTGGGGAGTGTGAACTCCCCATACACTCTTACTGCCTGGTGGCGTAGTGCGATACATTTAGCGTACCACATTGCCCCAGTGTGAAAAAGGCCCTTAAGGTCTTTGTCTATATATTTCTTGGTATGTTATTTTGTATATAGTATTTATAAAAGATGAAACAATGACAAGTGGAACATGTATGAGAAAAGGTATTTCCCTCTAAAGCAAATTAGTGTATGCTTTTTTGGATGTTTTACCTTATTCTGGTATGTAGGAAGTGCAGTCCTTGGTGGTTATACTTCCTTGTGGCTCTCACTTTTCCCACAGTTCCATTTCTGTAGCCTGTCATTGTTTTTTTTCACACTAGTATTAATTGAGATATTATAAACATGCATATGTTATTCAAACAGATGCAGAAAAAGTATTTTTAAATCCAGTCTGGTATATCAATATGAGAGAACTAAAGTAACAAAGAGAGGTATAACCATTGCATATAATAAAAGATGCAGCAACCACATGTTTCACATGTGAATGTGCAGGGATCATTTTGTATCTTTTGACTAATATTCCACGTGATCTTAAAACTTTGTCCAGAAAAAAAATAAGTATTGGATGTACTTATTAGCGCTTCTGTTGGCATTTTTTATACCCTCTGGAGATATGTTTAGGTAATTTTTTTTTACCATTTGGGGTTGCTTTAAAGTATTAATATAATCTAGCAATCCGGTGAGGTGTGGCATGGCTATTGAGGGGAAATGGAGGAGGCCATGCAGGGGGGAAAGATGTTTGAACTTAAAGAAGTAGAAATAAAGCCGCTAGAGTCGGCTTTTTGAAAAAGCTGATGGTTTTTGAACCAGTTTTCAAGACTAAATTGTTTGAATTTAAACATTCCACACATTTGTAATTTTTCACCATTCAAACTTTTTTCACATACAAATAGTAAATCCTGCAAAAACAAAAAAATGCATATTCCTTTAAATAGTAAGCTCACAAGGGCATTGGTTATCTCTCTTTGGTGTCTTTAGCTACTGTTAATTTTTGTTCATCGTTATGGATTTGTCATTTTGACTTTTGTTATTGTCTGATATTTGTGCAATACACTTGTCTTAGTCTTTAGGCAGGTTTTTTTCAGGTGCATGACCGTAGACCTACATGAGTTCCGGTCTGATGCAGATCACTGCAAGAGCCGCCTAGTAACATAGGTATGCGTTTACGTTAAATAGAGCACTTCCGGACCAGTGCACCGCAATGTGGGGAGTGTGAACTCCCCATACACTCTTACTGCCTGGTGGCGTAGTGCAATACATTTAGCGTACCACATTGTCCCAGTGTGAAAAAGGCCCTTAAGGTCTTTGTCTATATATTTCTTGGTATGTTATTTTGTATATAGTATTTATAAAAGATGAAACAATGACAAGTGGAACATGTATGAGAAAAGGTCTTTCCCTCTAAAGCAAATTAGTGTATGCTTTTTTGGGTGTTTTACCTTCTTCTGGTATGTAGGAAGTGCAGTCCTTGGTGGTTATACTTCCTTGTGGCTCTCACTTTTCCCACAGTTCCATTTCTGTAGCCTGTCATTGTTTTTTTTCACACTAGTATTAATTGAGATATTATAAACATGCATATGTTATTCAAACAGATGCAGAAAAAGTATCTTTAAATCCAGTCTGGTATATCAATATGAGAGAACTAAAGTAACAAAGATAGGTATAACCATTGCATACAATAAAAGATGCAGCAACCACATGTTTCACATGTGAATGTGCAGGGATCATTTTGTATCTTTTGACTAATATTCCACGTGATCTTAAAACTTTGTCCAGAAAAAAATAAGTATTGGATGTACTTATTAGCGCTTCTGTTGGCATTTTTATACCATCTGGAGTTAGTTAAGGTAATTTTTTTTTCCATTTGGGGTTGCTTTAAAGTATTAATATAATCTAGCAATCCGGTGAGGTGTGGCATGGCTATTGAGGGGAAATGGAGGAGGCCATGCAGGGGGGAAAGATGTTTGAACTTAAATAAGTAGAAATAAAGCCGCAAGAGTCGGTTTTAAAAAAGCTGATGGTTTTTTAACCAGTTTTCAAGACTAAATTGTTGGAATTTAAACATTCCACACATTTGTAATTTTTCACCATTCAAACTTCTTTCACATACAAATAGTAAATCCTGCAAAAAAATACATATTCCTTTAGATAGTAAGCTCACAAGGGCATTGGTTATCTCTCTTTGGTGTCTTTAGCTACTGTTAATTTTTGTTCATCGTTATGGATTTGTCATTTTGACTTTTGTTATTGTCTGATATTTGTGCATTACACTTGTCTTAGTCTTTAGGCAGGTTTTTTCAGGTGCATGACCATAGACCTACATGAGTTCCGGTCTGACGCAGATCACTGCAGGATCCGCCTAGTAACATAGGTATGCATTTACGTTAAATAAAGCACTTCCGGACCAATGCACCGCAATGTGGGGAGTGTGAACTCCCCATACACTCTTATTGCCTGGTGGCGTAGTGCGATACATTTAGCGTACCACATTGCCCCAGTGTGAAAAAGGCCCTTAAGGTCTTTGTCTATATATTTCTTGGTATGTTATTTTTGTATATAGTATTTATAAAAGATGAAACAATGACAAGTGGAACATGTATGAGAAAAGGTCTTTCCCTCTAAAGCAAATTGGTGTATGCTTTTTTGGGTGTTTTACCTTCTTCTGGTATGTAGGAAATGCAGTCCTTGGTGGTTATACTTCCTTGTGGCTCTCACTTTTCCCACAGTTCCATTTCTGTAGCCTGTCATTGTTTTTTTTTCACACTAGTATTAATTGAGATATTATAAACATGCATATGTTATTCAAACAGATGCAGAAAAAGTATCTTTAAATCCAGTCTGGTATATCAATATGAGAGAACTAAAGTAACAAAGAGAGGTATAACCATTGCATACAATAAAAGATGCAGCAACCACATGTTTCACATGTTAATGTGCAGGGATCATTTTGTATCTTCTGACTAATATTCCACGTGATCTGAAAACTTTGTCCAGAAAAAAATAAGTATTGGATGTACTTATTAGCGCTTCTGTTGGCATTTTTATACCATCTGGAGTTATGTTAAGGTAATTTTTTTTTCCATTTGGGGTTGCTTTAAAGTATTAATAGAATCTAGCAATCCGGTGAGGTGTGGCATGGCTATTGAGGGGAAATGGAGGAGGCCATGCAGGGGGGAAAGATGTTTGAACTTAAAGAAGTAGAAATAATGTCGCGAGAGTCGGTTTTAAAAAAGCTGATGGTTTTTTAACCAGTTTTCAAGACTAAATTGTTGGAATTTAAACATTCCACACATTTGTAATTTTTCACCATTCAAACTTTTTTCACATACAAATAGTAAATCCTGCAAAAAAAATACATATTCCTTTAGATAGTAAGCTCACAAGGGCATTGGTTATCTCTCTTTGGTGTCTTTAGCTACTGTTAATTTTTGTTCATCGTTATGGATTTGTCATTTTGACTTTTGTTATTGTCTGATATTTGTGCATTACACTTGTCTTAGTCTTTAGGCAGTTTTTTTCAGGTGCATGACCATAGACCTACATGAGTTCCGGGCTGACGCAGATCACTGCAGGATCCGCCTAGTAACATAGGTATGCGTTTACGTTAAATAGAGCACTTCCGGACCAGTGCACCGCAATGTGGGGAGTGTGAACTCCCCATACACTCTTACTGCCTGGTGGCGTAGTAAGATACATTTAGCGTACCACATTGCCCCAGTGTGAAAAAGGCCCTTAAGGTCTTTGTCTATATATTTCTTGGTATGTTATTTTTGTATATAGTATTTATAAAAGATGAAACAATGACAAGTGGAACATGTATGAGAAAAGGTCTTTCCCTCTAAAGCAAATTAGTGTATGCTTTTTTGGGTGTTTTACCTTCTTCTGGTATGTAGGAAGTGCAGTCCTTGGTGGTTATACCTCCTTGTGGCTCTCACTTTTTCCAACAGTTCCATTTCTGTAGCCTGTCATTGTTTTTTTTCACACTAGTATTAATTGAGATATTATAAACATGCATATGTTATTCAAACAGATGCAGAAAAAGTAACTTTAAATCCAGTCTGGTATATCAATATGAGAGAACTAAAGTAACAAAGATAGGTATAACCATTGCATACAATAAAAGATGCAGCAACCACATGTTTCACATGTTAATGTGCAGGGATCATTTTGTATCTTCTGACTAATATTCCACGTGATCTTAAAACTTTGTCCAGAAAAAAATAAGTATTGGATGTACTTATTAGCGCTTCTGTTGGCATTTTTATACCATCTGGAGTTATGTTAAGGTAATTTTTTTTTCCATTTGGGGTTGCTTTAAAGTATTAATAGAATCTAGCAATCCGGTGAGGTGTGGCATGGCTATTGAGGGGAAATGGAGGAGGCCATGCAGGGGGGAAAGATGTTTGAACTTAAAGAAGTAGAAATAATGTCGCGAGAGTCGGTTTTAAAAAAGCTGATGGTTTTTTAACCAGTTTTCAAGACTAAATTGTTGGAATTTAAACATTCCACACATTTGTAATTTTTCACCATTCAAACTTTTTTCACATACAAATAGTAAATCCTGCAAAAAAAATACATATTCCTTTAGATAGTAAGCTCACAAGGGCATTGGTTATCTCTCTTTGGTGTCTTTAGCTACTGTTAATTTTTGTTCATCGTTATGGATTTGTCATTTTGACTTTTGTTATTGTCTGATATTTGTGCATTACACTTGTCTTAGTCTTTAGGCAGGTTTTTTCAGGTGCATGACCATAGACCTACATGAGTTCCGGTCTGACGCAGATCACTGCAGGATCCGCCTAGTAACATAGGTATGCATTTACGTTAAATAGAGCACTTCCCGACCAATGCACCACAATGTGGGGAGTGTGAACTCCCCATACACTCTTATTGCCTGGTGGCGTAGTGCGATACATTTAGCGTACCACATTGCCCCAATGTGAAAAAGGCCCTTAAGGTCTTTGTCTATATATTTCTTGGTATGTTATTTTTGTATATAGTATTTATAAAAGATGAAACAATGACAAGTGGAACATGTATGAGAAAAGGTCTTTCCCTCTAAAGCAAATTAGTGTATGCTTTTTTGGGTGTTTTACCTTCTTCTGGTATGTAGGAAGTGCAGTCCTTGGTGGTTATACTTCCTTGTGGCTCTCACTTTTTCCTACAGTTCCATTTCTGTAGCCTGTCATTGTTTTTTTTCACACTAGTATTAATTGAGATATTATAAACATGCATATGTTATTCAAACAGATGCAGAAAAAGTATCTTTAAATCCAGTCTGGTATATCAATATGAGAGAACTAAAGTAACAAAGAGAGGTATAACCATTGCATATAATAAAAGATACAGCAACCACATGTTTCACATGTGAATGTGCAGGGATCATTTTGTATCTTTTGACTAATATTCCACGTGATCTTAAAACTTTGTCCAGAAAAAATAAGTATTGGATGTACTTATTAGCGCTTTTGTTGGCATTTTCTATACCATCTGGAGATATGCTTAGGTAATTTTTTTTTCCATTTGGGGTTGCTTTAAAGTATTAATAGAATCTAGCAATCCGGTGAGGTGTGGCATGGTTATTGAGGGGAAATGGAGGAGGCCATGCAGGGGGGAATGATGTTTGCACTTAAATAAGTAGAAATAAAGCCGCAAGAGTCGGTTTTAAAAAAGCTGATGGTTTTTTAACCAGTTTTCAAGACTAAATTGTTGGAATTTAAACAATCCACACATTTGTAATTTTTCACCATGCAAACTTCTTTCACATACAAATAGTAAATCCTGCAAAAAAATACATATCCCTTTAGATAGTAAGCTCACAAGGGCATTGGTTATCTCTCTTTGGTGTCTTTAGCTACTGTTAATTTTTGTTCATCGTTATGGATTTGTCATTTTGACTTTTGTTATTGTCTGATATTTGTGCATTACACTTGTCTTAGTCTTTAGGCAGGTTTTTTCAGGTGCATGACCATAGACCTACATGAGTTCCGGTCTGCTGCAGATCACTGCAGGATCCGCCTAGTAACATAGGTATGCGTTTCCATTAAATAGAGCACTTACGAACCAGTGCACCGCAATGTGGGGAGTGTGAACTCCCCATACACTCTTACTGCCTGGTGGCGTAGTGCGATACATTTAGCGTACCGCATTGCCCCAGTGTGAAAAAGGCCCTAAAGGTCTTTGTCTATATATTTATTGGTATGTTATTTTTGTATATAGTATTTATAAAAGATGAAACAATGACAAGTGGAACATGTATGAGAAAAGGTCTTTCCCTCTAAAGCAAATTAGTGTATGCTTTTTTGGGTGTTTTACCTTCTTCTGGTATGTAGGAAGTGCAGTCCTTGGTGGTTATACTTCCTTGTGGCTCTCACTTTTTCCTACAGTTCCATTTCTGTAGCCTGTCATTGTTTTTTTTCACACTAGTATTAATTGAGATATTATAAACATGCATATGTTATTCAAACAGATGCAGAAAAAGTATCTTTAAATCCAGTCTGGTATATCAATATGAGAGAACTAAAGTAACAAAGAGAGGTATAACCATTGCATATAATAAAAGATACAGCAACCACATGTTTCACATGTGAATGTGCAGGGATCATTTTGTATCTTTTGACTAATATTCCACGTGATCTTAAAACTTTGTCCAGAAAAAATAAGTATTGGATGTACTTATTAGCGCTTTTGTTGGCATTTTCTATACCATCTGGAGATATGCTTAGGTAATTTTTTTTTCCATTTGGGGTTGCTTTAAAGTATTAATAGAATCTAGCAATCCGGTGAGGTGTGGCATGGTTATTGAGGGGAAATGGAGGAGGCCATGCAGGGGGGTATGATGTTTGCACTTAAATAAGTAGAAATAAAGCCGCAAGAGTCGGTTTTAAAAAAGCTGATGGTTTTTTAACCAGTTTTCAAGACTAAATTGTTGGAATTTAAACAATCCACACATTTTTAATTTTTCACCATGCAAACTTCTTTCACATACAAATAGTAAATCCTGCAAAAAAATACATATTCCTTTAGATAGTAAGCTCACAAGGGCATTGGTTATCTCTCTTTGGTGTCTTTAGCTACTGTTAATTTTTGTTCATCGTTATGGATTTGTCATTTTGACTTTTGTTATTGTCTGATATTTGTGCATTACACTTGTCTTAGTCTTTAGGCAGGTTTTTTCAGGTGCATGACCATAGACCTACATAAGTTCCGGTCTGACGCAGATCACTGCAGGATCCGCCTAGTAACATAGGTATGCGTTTCCGTTAAATAGAGCACTTACGAACCAGTGCACCGCACTGTGGGGAGTGTGAACTCCCCATACACTCTTACTGCCTGGTGGCGTAGTGCGATACATTTAGCGTACCACATTGCCCCAGTGTGAAAAAGGCCCTTAAGGTCTTTGTCTATATATTTCTTGGTATGTTATTTTTGTATATAGTATTTATAAAAGATGAAACAATGACAAGTGGAACATGTATGAGAAAAGGTCTTTCCCTCTAAAGCAAATTAGTGTATGCTTTTTTGGGTGTTTTACCTTCTTCTGGTATGTAGGAAGTGCAGTCCTTGGTGGTTATACTTCCTTGTGGCTCTCACTTTTTACAACAGTTCCATTTCTGTAGCCTGTCATTGTTTTTTTTCACACTAGTATTAATTGAGATATTATAAACATGCATATGTTATTCAAACAGATGCAGAAAAAGTATCCTTGAATCCAGTCTGGTATATCAATATGAGAGAACTAAAGTAACAAAGAGAGGTATAACCATTGCATATAATAAAAGATACAGCAACCACATGTTTCACATGTGAATGTGCAGGGATCATTTTGTATCTTTTGACTAATATTCCACGTGATCTTAAAACTTTGTCCAGAAAAAAATAAGTATTGGATGTACTTATTAGCGCTTCTGTTGGCATTTTTTATACCCTCTGGAGACATGTTTAGGTAATTTTTTTACCATTTGGGGTTGCTTTAAAGCAGGGGTCCCCAACCTTTTTGAGCCCGGGGCCCACTATCCCGACCAAAATTTTCTCCGGGGCCCCCCGGGGGTGGGGTGGGGGGGGGTGAGTGGGCGTGGCTAGTGTTAGCGGCAGCAGCCCCCCCTTTTTTCTTAGATTCCACAGTATAACAAGTACAGTTTCCACAGTATAGCAAGTACAGTTAGCCTAGTATAGCAAGTATAGTTACCCCAGTATAGCAAGTACAGTTACCACAGTATAGCCAGTACAGTTAGCCTAGTATAGCAAGTATAGTTACCCCAGTATAGCAAGTACAGTTACCACAGTATAGCAAGTACAGTTACCACAGTATAGCAAGTACAGTTACCACAGTATAGCAAGTACAGTTACCACAGTATAGCAAGTACAGTTACCACAGTATAGCAAGTACAGTTAGCCCAGTATAGCAAGTACAGTTAGCCCAGTATAGCAAGTACAGTTACCACAGTATAGCCAGTACAGTTAGCCTAGTATAGCAAGTACAGTTAGCCTAGTATAGCAAGTACAGTTAGCCTAGTATAGCAAGTACAGTTACCACAGTATAGCAAGTACAGTTAGCCTAGTATAGCAAGTACAGTTACCACACTATAGCAAGTACAGTTAGCCTAGTATAGCAAGTATAGCTACCCCAGTATAGCCAGTAGTTACCCCAGTATAGCAAGTACAGTTAGCCTAGTATAGCAAGTATAGTTACCCCAGTATAGCAAGTACAGTTAGCCTAGTATAGCAAGTATAGCTACCCCAGTATAGCCAGTAGTTACCCCAGTATAGCAAGTATACTTAGCCTAGTATAGCAAGTATAGCTACCGCAGTATAGCAAGTACAGTTAGCCTAGTATAGCAAGTATAGCTACCCCAGTATAGCAAGTACAGTTAGCCTAGTATAGCAAGTATAGTTACCCCAGTATAGCTAGTACAGTTACCACAGTATAGCAAGTATAGTTACCCCAGTATAGTAAGTACAGTTAGCCTAGTATAGCAAGTATAGCTACCCCAGTATAGCCAGTAGTTACCCCAGTATAGCAAGTACAGTTAGCCTAGTATAGCAAGTATATCTACCCCTGTATAGCAAGTACAGTTACCACAGTATAGCAAGTACACTTAGCCTAGTATAGCAAGTATAGTTACCCCAGTATAGCAAGTACAGTTACCACACTATAGCAAGTACAGTTAGCCTAGTATAGCAAGTATAGTTACCCCAGTATAGCTAGTACAGTTACCACAGTATAGCAAGTACAGTCAGCCCAGTATAGCAAGTACAGTTAGCCTAGTATAGCAAGTATAGTTAACCCAGTATAGCAAGTATAGTTAGCCCAGTATAGCAAGTATAGTTAGCCCAGTATAGCCAGTAGTTAGCTCAGAATAGCAAGTATAGTTAGCCCAGAATAGCAAGTATAGTTAGCCCAGAATAGCAAGTATAGTTAGCCCAGAATAGCAAGTATAGTTAGCCCAGAATAGCAAGTATAGTTAGCCCAGAATAGCAAGTATAGTTAGCCCAGTATAGCAAGTATAGTTAGCCCAGTATAGCAAGTATAGTTAGCCCAGTATAGCAAGTATAGTTAGCCCAGTATAGCAAGTATAGTTAGCCGAGTATAGCAAGTATAGTTAGCCCGCAAACAAGCCAGCAAGAGGTGGATCAAAAACTGCACAGAACTATGATCACTGCATACTTGTTAAATTGCATGTGTAACAATCCCAGGCCTAAGGCCTGACCTATGCAGCACAGAAGTATCGGAACAGGTAGTGAGGCTAGATTCAAAGGTGGAAAAACGCTGGTATATAGACAGCCGCCTTACCGAGTCTCGCTGCCTCACACTGCCCGGGAAAAGCGCAGCTGCATAGGCTACACACGCTGACGCCAAGAAAGATGGGATGGGTTGGGCTGGGCGTGACTTCCGGCTTCTGCGGCTGCGCTCTAATGCGTGCAGGAGGAGATGTAGCCGCGTGCACTCGCGGCTAATGAAGGAGGGGGCGGGACGGTAGTCACCAGCAAAAAAATCATTGTGAGGCAGGGGATTTGCCGCGGCCCGGTGCGAAACGCCCCGCGGCCCGGTATTGGGTCGCGGACCGGGGGTTGGGGACCCCTGCTTTAAAGTATTAATATAATCTAGCAATCCGGTGAGGTGTGGCATGGCTATTGAGGGGAAATGGAGGAGGCCATGCAGGGGGGAAAGATGTTTGAACTTAAAGAAGTAGAAATAAAGCCGCTAGAGTCGGCTTTTTGAAAAAGCAGACGGTTTTTGAACCAGTTTTCAAGACTAAATTGTTTGAATTTAAACATTCCACACATTTGTAATTTTTCACCATTCAAACTTCTTTCACATACAAATAGTAAATCCTGCAAAAACAAAAAAATGCATATTCCTTTAGATAGTAAGCTCACAAGGGCATTGGTTATCTCTCTTTGGTGTCTTTAGCTACTGTTAATTTTTGTTCATCGTTATGGATTTGTCATTTTGACTTTTGTTATTGTCTGATATTTGTGCATTACACTTGTCTTAGTCTTTAGGCAGGTTTTTTCAGGTGCATGACCATAGACCTACATGAGTTCCGGTCTGACGCAGATCACTGCAGGAGCCGCCTAGTAACATAGGTATGCATTTACGTTAAATAGAGCACTTCCGGACCAATGCACCGCAATGTGGGGAGTGTGAACTCCCCATACACTCTTATTGCCTGGTGGCGTAGTGCGATACATTTAGCGTACCACATCGCCCCAGTGTGAAAAAAGGCCCTTAAGGTCTTTGTCTATATATTTCTTGGTATGTTATTTTTGTTTATAGTATTTATAAAAGATAAAACAATGACAAGTGGAACATGGGCGGGATGACGTCACCAACGTCAGCGATGTCAGGACGTCATTGGGAGACCAGATCCACCCCTTGGCGCTGCCTGGCACTGATTGGCCAGGCAGCGCAGGGGTCTCGGGGGGGGGGGGGGGGGCGCGCGCCGCACCGGATAGCGGCGATCGGGCGCGTGGCGGCGGCGATCGGGGTGCTGGCGCAGCTAGCAAAGTGCTAGCTGCGTCCAGCAAAAAAAAAATTATGAAAATCGGCCCAGCAGGGCCTGAGCGGCACCCTCCGGCGGCTTACCCCGTGTCACACACGGGGTTACCGCTAAGGAGGTTAATTGAGATATTATAAACATGCATATGTTATTCAAACAGATGCAGAAAAAGTATCTTTATATCCAGTCTGGTATATCAATATGAGAGAACTAAAGTAACAAAGAGAGGTATAACCATTGCATATATTAAAAGATGCAGCAACCACATGTTTCACATGTGAATGTGCAGGGATCATTTTGTATCTTTTGACTAATATTCCACGTGATCTTAAAACTTTGTCTAGAAAAAATAAGTATTGGATGTACTTATTAGCGCTTCTGTTGGCATTTTCTATACCATCTGGAGATATGTTTAGGTATTTTTTTTTCCATTTGGGGTTGCTTTAAAGGATTAATAGAATCTAGCAATCCGGTGAGGTGTGGCATGGCTATTGAGGGGAAATGGAGGAGGCCATGCAGGGGGGAAAGATGTTTGAACTTAAAGAAGTAGAAATAATGTCGCGAGAGTCGGTTTTAAAAAAGCTGATGGTTTTTTAACCAGTTTTCAAGACTAAATTGTTGGAATTTAAACATTCCACACATTTGTAATTTTTCACCATTCAAACTTCTTTCACATACAAATAGTAAATCCTGCAAAAAAAAAAAAATACATATTCCTTTAGATAGTAAGCTCACAAGGGCATTGGTTATCTCTCTTTGGTGTCTTTAGCTACTGTTAATTTTTGTTCATCGTTATGGATTTGTCATTTTGACGTTTGTTATTGTCTGATATTTGTGCATTACACTTGTCTTAGTCTTTAGGCAGGTTTTTTCAGGTGCATGACCATAGACCTACATGAGTTCCGGTCTGACGCAGATCACTGCAGGAGCCGCCTAGTAACATAGGTATGCGTTTCCGTTAAATAGAGCACTTACGAACCAGTGCACCGCAATGTGGGGAGTGTGAACTCCCCATACACTCTTACTGCCTGGTGGCGTAGTGCGATACATTTAGCGTACCACATTGCCCCAGTGTGAAAAAAGGCCCTTAAGGTCTTTGTCTATATATTTCTTGGTATGTTATTTTTGTATATAGTATTTATAAAAGATGAAACAATGACAAGTGGAACATGTATGAGAAAAGGTCTTTCCCTCTAAAGCAAATTAGTGTATGCTTTTTTGGGTGTTTTACCTTCTTCTGGTATGTAGGAAGTGCAGTCCTTGGTGGTTATACCTCCTTGTGGCTCTCACTTTTTTTACAGTTCCATTTCTGTAGCCTGTCATTGTTTTTTTTCACACTAGTATTAATTGAGATATTATAAACATGCATATGTTATTCAAACAGATGCAGAAAAAGTAACTTTAAATCCAGTCTGGTATATCAATATGAGAGAACTAAAGTAACAAAGATAGGTATAACCATTGCATACAATAAAAGATGCAGCAACCACATGTTTCACATGTGAATGTGCAGGGATCATTTTGTATCTTCTGACTAATATTCCACGTGATCTTAAAACTTTGTCCAGAAAAAAATAAGTATTGGATGTACTTATTAGCGCTTCTGTTGGCATTTTTATACCATCTGGAGTTATGTTAAGGTAATTTTTTTTTCCATTTGGGGTTGCTTTAAAGTATTAATAGAATCTAGCAATCCGGTGAGGTGTGGCATGGCTATTGAGGGGAAATGGAGGAGGCCATGCAGGGGGGAAAGTTGTTTGAACTTAAAGAAGTAGAAATAATGTCGCGAGAGTCGGTTTTAAAAAAGCTGATGGTTTTTTTAACCAGTTTTCAAGACTAAATTGTTGGAATTTAAACATTCCACACATTTGTTATTTTTCACCATTCAAACTTCTTTCACATACAAATAGTAAATCCTGCAAAAAAAAAAAAATACATATTCCTTTAGATAGTAAGCTCACAAGGGCATTGGTTATCTCTCTTTGGTGTCTTTAGCTACTGTTAATTTTTGTTCATCGTTATGGATTTGTCATTTTGACGTTTGTTATTGTCTGATATTTGTGCATTACACTTGTCTTAGTCTTTAGGCAGATTTTTTCAGGTGCATGACCATAGACCTACATGAGTTCCGGTCTGACGCAGATCACTGCAGGAGCCGCCTAGTAACATAGGTATGCGTTTACGTTAAATAGAGCACTTACGGACCTGTGCACCGCAATGTGGGGAGTGTGAACTCCCCATACACTCTTACTGACTGGTGGCGTAGTGCGATACATTTAGCGTACCACATTGCCCCAGTGTGAAAAAGGCCCTTAAGGTCTTTGTCTATATATTTCTTGGTATGTTATTTTTGTATATAGTATTTATAAAAGATGAAACAATGACAAGTGGAACATGTATGAGAAAAGGTCTTTCCCTCTAAAGCAAATTAGTGTATGCTTTTTTGGGTGTTTTACCTTCTTCTGGTATGTAGGAAGTGCAGTCCTTAGTGGTTATACTTCCTTGTGGCTCTCACTTTTTCCTACAGTTCCATTTCTGTAGCCTGTCATTGTTTTTTTTCACACTAGTATTAATTGAGATATTATAAACATGCATATGTTATTCAAACAGATGCAGAAAAAGTATCTTTAAATCCAGTCTGGTATATCAATATGGGAGAACTAAAGTAACAAAGAGAGGTATAACCATTGCATATAATAAAAGATGCAGCAACCACATGTTTCACATGTGAATGTGCAGGGATCATGTTGTATCTTTTGACTAATATTCCACGTGATCTTAAAACTTTGTCCAGAAAAAATAAGTATTGGATGTACTTATTAGCGCTTTTGTTGGCATTTTCTATACCATCTGGAGATATGTTTAGGTAATTTTTTTTTTCCATTTGGGGTTGCTTTAAAGTATTAATAGAATCTAGCAATCCGGTGAGGTGTGGCATGGCTATTGAAGGGAAATAGAGGAGGCCATGCAGGGGGGAAAGATGTTTGAACTTAAATAAGTAGAAATAAAGCCGCAAGAGTCGGTTTTAAAAAAGCTGATGGTTTTTTAACCAGTTTTCAAGACTAAATTGTTGGAATTTAAACAATCCACACATTTGTAATTTTTCACCATGCAAACTTCTTTCACATACAAATAGTAAATCCTGCAAAAAATACATATTCCTTTAGATAGTAAGCTCACAAGGGCATTGGTTATCTCTCTTTGGTGTCTTTAGCTACTGTTAATTTTTGTTCATCGTTATGGATTTGTCATTTTGACGTTTGTTATTGTCTGATATTTGTGCATTACACTTGTCTTAGTCTTTAGGCAGGTTTTTTCAGGTGCATGACCATAGACCTACATGAGTTCCGGTCTGACGCAGATCACTGCAGGAGCCGCCTAGTAACATAGGTATGCGTTTACGTTAAATAGAGCACTTACGGACCAGTGCACCGCAATGTGGGGAGTGTGAACTCCCCATACACTCTTACTGACTGGTGGCGTTGTGCGATACATTTAGCGTACCTTATTGCCCCAGTGTGAAAAAGGCCCTTAAGGTCTTTGTCTATATATTTCTTGGTATGTTATTTTTGTATATAGTATTTATAAAAGATGAAACAATGACAAGTGGAACATGTATGAGAAAAGGTCTTTCCCTCTAAAGCAAATTAGTGTATGCTTTTTTGGGTGTTTTACCTTCTTCTGGTATGTAGGAAGTGCAGTCCTTGGTGGTTATACTTCCTTGTGGCTCTCACTTTTTTTACAGTTCCATTTCTGTAGCCTGTCATTGTTTTTTTTCACACTAGTATTAATTGAGATATTATAAACATGCATATGTTATTCAAACAGATGCAGAAAAAGTAACTTTAAATCCAGTCTGGTATATCAATATGAGAGAACTAAAGTAACAAAGATAGGTATAACCATTGCATACAATAAAAGATGCAGCAACCACATGTTTCACATGTGAATGTGCAGGGATCATTTTGTATCTTCTGACTAATATTCCACGTGATCTTAAAACTTTGTCCAGAAAAAAATAAGTATTGGATGTACTTATTAGCGCTTCTGTTGGCATTTTTATACCATCTGGAGTTATGTTAATGTAATTTTTTTTTCCATTTGGGGTTGCTTTAAAGTATTAATAGAATCTAGCAATCCGGTGAGGTGTGGCATGGCTATTGAGGGGAAATGGAGGAGGCCATGCAGGGGGGAAAGATGTTTGAACTTAAATAAGTAGAAATAAAGCCGCAAGAGTCGGTTTTAAAAAAGCTGATGGTTTTTTAACCAGTTTTCAAGACTAAATTGTTGGAATTTAAACATTCCACACATTTGTAATTTTTCACCATTCAAACTTTTTTCACATACAAATAGTAAATCCTGCAAAAAAATACATATTCCTTTAGATAGTAAGCTCACAAGTGCATTGGTTATCTCTCTTTGGTGTCTTTAGCTACTGTTAATTTTTGTTCATCGTTATGGATTTGTCATTTTGACTTTTGTTATTGTCTGATATTTGTGCAATACACTTGTCTTAGTCTTTAGGCAGGTTTTTTTCAGGTGCATGACCGTAGACCTACATGAGTTCCGGTCTGATGCAGATCACTGCAAGAGCCGCCTAGTAACATAGGTATGCGTTTACGTTAAATAGAGCACTTCCGGACCAGTGCACCGCAATGTGGGGAGTGTGAACTCCCCATACACTCTTACTGCCTGGTGGCGTAGTGCAATACATTTAGCGTACCACATTGCCCCAGTGTGAAAAAGGCCCTTAAGGTCTTTGTCTATATATTTCTTGGTATGTTATTTTGTATATAGTATTTATAAAAGATGAAACAATGACAAGTGGAACATGTATGAGAAAAGGTCTTTCCCTCTAAAGCAAATTAGTGTATGCTTTTTTGGGTGTTTTACCTTCTTCTGGTATGTAGGAAGTGCAGTCCTTGGTGGTTATACTTCCTTGTGGCTCTCACTTTTCCCACAGTTCCATTTCTGTAGCCTGTCATTGTTTTTTTCACACTAGTATTAATTGAGATATTATAAACATGCATATGTTATTCAAACAGATGCAGAAAAAGTATCTTTATATCCAGTCTGGTATATCAATATGAGAGAACTAAAGTAACAAAGAGAGGTATAACCATTGCATATATTAAAAGATGCAGCAACCACATGTTTCACATGTGAATGTGCAGGGATCATTTTGTATCTTTTGACTAATATTCCACGTGATCTTAAAACTTTGTCTAGAAAAAATAAGTATTGGATGTACTTATTAGCGCTTCTGTTGGCATTTTCTATACCATCTGGAGATATGTTTAGGTATTTTTTTTTTCCATTTGGGGTTGCTTTAAAGGATTAATAGAATCTAGCAATCCGGTGAGGTGTGGCATGGCTATTGAGGGGAAATGGAGGAGGCCATGCAGGGGGGAAAGATGTTTGAACTTAAAGAAGTAGAAATAATGTCGCGAGAGTCGGTTTTAAAAAAGCTGATGGTTTTTTAACCAGTTTTCAAGACTAAATTGTTGGAATTTAAACATTCCACACATTTGTAATTTTTCACCATTCAAACTTCTTTCACATACAAATAGTAAATCCTGCAAAAAAAAAAAAATACATATTCCTTTAGATAGTAAGCTCACAAGGGCATTGGTTATCTCTCTTTGGTGTCTTTAGCTACTGTTAATTTTTGTTCATCGTTATGGATTTGTCATTTTGACGTTTGTTATTGTCTGATATTTGTGCATTACACTTGTCTTAGTCTTTAGGCAGGTTTTTTCAGGTGCATGACCATAGACCTACATGAGTTCCGGTCTGACGCAGATCACTGCAGGAGCCGCCTAGTAACATAGGTATGCGTTTCCGTTAAATAGAGCACTTACGAACCAGTGCACCGCAATGTGGGGAGTGTGAACTCCCCATACACTCTTACTGCCTGGTGGCGTAGTGCGATACATTTAGCGTACCACATTGCCCCAGTGTGAAAAAAGGCCCTTAAGGTCTTTGTCTATATATTTCTTGGTATGTTATTTTTGTATATAGTATTTATAAAAGATGAAACAATGACAAGTGGAACATGTATGAGAAAAGGTCTTTCCCTCTAAAGCAAATTAGTGTATGCTTTTTTGGGTGTTTTACCTTCTTCTGGTATGTAGGAAGTGCAGTCCTTGGTGGTTATACCTCCTTGTGGCTCTCACTTTTTTTACAGTTCCATTTCTGTAGCCTGTCATTGTTTTTTTTTCACACTAGTATTAATTGAGATATTATAAACATGCATATGTTATTCAAACAGATGCAGAAAAAGTAACTTTAAATCCAGTCTGGTATATCAATATGAGAGAACTAAAGTAACAAAGATAGGTATAACCATTGCATACAATAAAAGATGCAGCAACCACATGTTTCACATGTGAATGTGCAGGGATCATTTTGTATCTTCTGACTAATATTCCACGTGATCTTAAAACTTTGTCCAGAAAAAAATAAGTATTGGATGTACTTATTAGCGCTTCTGTTGGCATTTTTATACCATCTGGAGTTATGTTAAGGTAATTTTTTTTTCCATTTGGGGTTGCTTTAAAGTATTAATAGAATCTAGCAATCCGGTGAGGTGTGGCATGGCTATTGAGGGGAAATGGAGGAGGCCATGCAGGGGGGAAAGATGTTTGAACTTAAATAAGTAGAAATAAAGCCGCAAGAGTCGGTTTTAAAAAAGCTGATGGTTTTTTAACCAGTTTTCAAGACTAAATTGCTGGAATTTAAACATTCCACACATTTGTAATTTTTCACCATTCAAACTTTTTTCACATACAAATAGTAAATCCTGCAAAAAAATACATATTCCTTTAGATAGTAAGCTCACAAGTGCATTGGTTATCTCTCTTTGGTGTCTTTAGCTACTGTTAATTTTTGTTCATCGTTATGGATTTGTCATTTTGACTTTTGTTATTGTCTGATATTTGTGCATTACACTTGTCTTAGTCTTTAGGCAGGTTTTTTCAGGTGCATGACCATAGACCTACATGAGTTCCGGTCTGACGCAGATCACTGCAGGAGCCGCCTAGTAACATAGGTATGCATTTACGTTAAATAGAGCACTTCCGGACCAATGCACCGCAATGTGGGGAGTGTGAACTCCCCATACACTCTTATTGCCTGGTGGCGTAGTGCGATACATTTAGCGTACCACATTGCCCCAGTGTGAAAAAGGCCCTTAAGGCAGGGGTCTCAAACTCAATTTACCCGGGGGCCGCAGGAGGCAAAGTCAGGATGAGGCTGGGCCGCATAAGGGAGTTCACATGTCCCCGCCGCAAAACGAGGGCTGCAGAGCCCCCAAATCGCCCCGGGGGGCAATCCGCCGGCATTTCCTGGAAGGGGCAGAGCTTTCAGCTTCAGCTCTGCCCCTCCTGAAGTCAATCGCGGCGGATCGCCGCCTCTGCCCGCCCACTCTAAACATAAAAAAAAAAAATTGGGAAAATAGGAAAAAATGCCAGGAATCTTCATACAGCCATATTACGGCTGTATAGCGATCCCTGGCCAAAGCGCTGCGGCTGCGTATGGACCCCCTGGAAACCCCGTCAGGAAATGTATTGCTCTTTCTTTTGATACATGTAAAATTACACTACCGTTAGGCTTGCTACTAAAAGTGACATTTACCGCATTTAAAAGTATACTATTTTCCTTTGAAACTTTAAAATCGATTTTCTCAAAAACTATAAGGTCTTTTTGAAAAATTGTTTTTTCCTCTTATTCCTAATGATCTCCTTAACATATCCTGCAAATTTAGGGTTTCTAGCATTTAAGGTGGATTTGCTATTAACCATTAAAGTCGGCGGGTTTTTAAATGTGTATTTTTTTCCTTTGCAACTTTAAAATCAATTTTCTCAAAAACTATAAGGCCGATTTGAAAAATTTTTTTTTCCTCTTGTAGCCACTGGGGGCCCCTACAAGCTCTGGGGCCCTGGGGCCACAAAATATTGTATCGCGGGCCGCAAATGGCCCGCGGGCCGCGAGTTTGAGACCCCTGCCTTAAGGTCTTTGTCTATATATTTCTTGGTATGTTATTTTTGTATATAGTATTTATAAAAGATGAAACAATGACAAGTGGAACATGTATGAGAAAAGGTCTTTTCCTCTAAAGCAAATTAGTGTATGCTTTTTTGGGTGTTTTACCTTCTTCTGGTATGTAGGAAGTGCAGTCCTTGGTGGTTATACTTCCTTGTGGCTCTCACTTTTTCCTACAGTTCCATTTCTGTAGCCTGTCATTGTTTTTTTTCACACTAGTATTAATTGAGATATTATAAACATGCATATGTTATTCAAACAGATGCAGAAAAAGTATCTTTAAATCCAGTCTGGTATATCAATATGAGAGAACTAAAGTAACAAAGAGAGGTATAACCATTGCATATAATAAAAGATACAGCAACCACATGTTTCACATGTGAATGTGCAGGGATCATTTTGTATCTTTTGACTAATATTCCACGTGATCTTAAAACTTTGTCCAGAAAAAATAATTATTGGATGTACTTATTAGCGCTTTTGTTGGCATTTTCTATACCATCTGGAGATATGTTTAGGTAATTTTTTTTTTCCATTTGGGGTTGCTTTAAAGTATTAATAGAATCTAGCAATCCGGTGAGGTGTGGCATGGCTATTGAAGGGAAATGGAGGAGGCCATGCAGGGGGGAAAGATGTTTGAACTTAAATAAGTAGAAATAAAGCCGCAAGAGTCGGTTTTAAAAAAGCTGATGGTTTTTTAACCAGTTTTCAAGACTAAATTGTTGGAATTTAAACAATCCACACATTTGTAATTTTTCACCATGCAAACTTCTTTCACATACAAATAGTAAATCCTGCAAAAAATACATATTCCTTTAGATAGTAAGCTCACAAGGGCATTGGTTATCTCTCTTTGGTGTCTTTAGCTACTGTTAATTTTTGTTCATCGTTATGGATTTGTCATTTTGACTGTTGTTATTGTCTGATATTTGTGCATTACACTTGTCTTAGTCTTTAGGCAGGTTTTTTCAGGTGCATGACCATAGACCTACATGAGTTCCGGTCTGACGCAGATCACTGCAGGAGCCGCCTAGTAACATAGGTATGCATTTATGTTAAATAGAGCACTTCCGGACCAATGCACCGCAATGTGGGGAGTGTGAACTCCCCATACACTTTTACTGCCTGGTGGCGTAGTGCGATACATTTAGCATACCACATTGCCCCAGTGTGAAAAAGGCCCTTAAGGTCTTTGTCTATATATTTCTTGGTATGTTATTTTGTATATAGTATTTATAAAAGATGAAACAATGACAAGTGAAACATGTATGAGAAAAGGTATTTCCCTCTAAAGCAAATTAGTGTATGCTTTTTTGGATGTTTTACCTTCTTCTGGTATGTAGGAAGTGCAGTCCTTGGTGGTTATACTTCCTTGTGGCTCTCACTTTTTCCTACAGTTCCATTTCTGTAGCCTGTCATTGTTTTTTTTCACACTAGTATTAATTGAGATATTATAAACATGCATATGTTATTCAAACAGATGCAGAAAAAGTATCTTTAAATCCAGTCTGGTATATCAATATGAGAGAACTAAAGTAACAAAGAGAGGTATAACCATTGCATATAATAAAAGATGCAGCAACCACATGTTTCACATGTGAATGTGCAGGGATCATTTTGTATCTTTTGACTAATATTCCACGTGATCTTAAAACTTTGTCCAGAAAAAATAAGTATTGGATGTACTTATTAGCGCTTTTGTTGGCATTTTCTATACCATCTGGAGATATGTTTAGGTAATTTTTTTTTTCCATTTGGGGTTGCTTTAAAGTATTAATAGAATCTAGCAATCCGGTGAGGTGTGGCATGGCTATTGAAGGGAAATAGAGGAGGCCATGCAGGGGGGAAAGATGTTTGAACTTAAATAAGTAGAAATAAAGCCGCAAGAGTCGGTTTTAAAAAAGCTGATGGTTTTTTAACCAGTTTTCAAGACTAAATTGTTGGAATTTAAACAATCCACACATTTGTAATTTTTCACCATGCAAACTTCTTTCACATACAAATAGTAAATCCTGCAAAAAATACATATTCCTTTAGATAGTAAGCTCACAAGGGCATTGGTTATCTCTCTTTGGTGTCTTTAGCTACTGTTAATTATTGTTCATCGTTATGGATTTGTCATTTTGACGTTTGTTATTGTCTGATATTTGTGCATTACACTTGTCTTAGTCTTTAGGCAGGTTTTTTCAGGTGCATGACTATAGACCTACATGAGTTCCGGTCTGACGCAGATCACTGCAGGAGCCGCCTAGTAACATAGGTATGCGTTTACGTTAAATAGAGCACTTACGGACCAGTGCACCGCAATGTGGGGAGTGTGAACTCCCCATACACTCTTACTGACTGGTGGCGTAGTGCGATACATTTAGCGTACCACATTGCCCCAGTGTGAAAAAGGCCCTTAAGGTCTTTGTCTATATATTTCTTGGTATGTTATTTTTGTATATAGTATTTATAAAAGATGAAACAATGACAAGTGGAACATGTATGAGAAAAGGTCTTTCCCTCTAAAGCAAATTAGTGTATGCTTTTTTGGGTGTTTTACCTTCTTCTGGTATGTAGGAAGTGCAGTCCTTGGTGGTTATACTTCCTTGTGGCTCTCACTTTTTTTACAGTTCCATTTCTGTAGCCTGTCATTGTTTTTTTTCACACTAGTATTAATTGAGATATTATAAACATGCATATGTTATTCAAACAGATGCAGAAAAAGTAACTTTAAATCCACTCTGGTATATCAATATGAGAGAACTAAAGTAACAAAGATAGGTATAACCATTGCATACAATAAAAGATGCAGCAACCACATGTTTCACATGTGAATGTGCAGGGATCATTTTGTATCTTCTGACTAATATTCCACGTGATCTTAAAACTTTGTCCAGAAAAAAATAAGTATTGGATGTACTTATTAGCGCTTCTGTTGGCATTTTTATACCATCTGGAGTTATGTTAAGGTATTTTTTTTTTCCATTTGGGGTTGCTTTAAAGTATTAATAGAATCTAGCAATCCGGTGAGGTGTGGCATGGCTATTGAGGGGAAATGGAGGAGGCCATGCAGGGGGGAAAGATGTTTGAACTTAAATAAGTAGAAATAAAGCCGCAAGAGTCGGTTTTAAAAAAGCTGATGGTTTTTTAACCAGTTTTCAAGACTAAATTGTTGGAATTTAAACATTCCACACATTTGTAATTTTTCACCATTCAAACTTTTTTCACATACAAATAGTAAATCCTGCAAAAAAAATACATATTCCTTTAGATAGTAAGCTCACAAGGGCATTGGTTATCTCTCTTTGGTGTCTTTAGCTACTGTTAATTTTTGTTCATCGTTATGGATTTGTCATTTTGACTTTTGTTATTGTCTGATATTTGTGCATTACACTTGTCTTAGTCTTTAGGCAGGTTTTTTCAGGTGCATGACCATAGACCTACATGAGTTCCGGTCTGACGCAGATCACTGCAGGAGCCGCCTAGTAACATAGGTATGCGTTTATGTTAAATAGAGCACTTCCGGACCAATGCACCGCAATGTGGGGAGTGTGAACTCCCCATACACTTTTACTGCCTGGTGGCGTAGTGCGATACATTTAGCGTACCACATTGCCCCAGTGTGAAAAAGGCCCTTAAGGTCTTTGTCTATATATTTCTTGGTATGTTATTTTGTATATAGTATTTATAAAAGATGAAACAATGAAAAGTGAAACATGTATGAGAAAAGGTATTTCCCTCTAAAGCAAATTAGTGTATGCTTTTTTGGATGTTTTACCTTCTTCTGTTATGTAGGAAGTGCAGTCCTTGGTGGTTATACTTCCTTGTGGCTCTCACTTTTCCCACAGTTCCATTTCTGTAGCCTGTCATTGTTTTTTTTCACACTAGTATTAATTGAGATATTATAAACATGCATATGTTATTCAAACAGATGCAGAAAAAGTATCTTTAAATCCAGTCTGGTATATCAATATGAGAGAACTAAAGTAACAAAGAGAGGTATAACCATTGCATATAATAAAAGATGCAGCAACCACATGTTTCACATGTGAATATGCAGGGATCATTTTGTATCTTTTGACTAATATTCCACGTGATCTTAAAACTTTGTCCAGAAAAAAAACAAGTATTGGATGTACTTATTAGCGCTTCTGTTGGCATTTTTTATACCCTCTGGAGATATGTTTAGGTAATTTTTTTTTACCATTTGGGGTTGCTTTAAAGTATTAATATAATCTAGCAATCCAGTGAGGTGTGGCATGGCTATTGAGGGGAAATGGAGGAGGCCATGCAGGGGGAAAGATGTTTGAACTTAAAGAAGTAGAAATAAAGCCGCTAGAGTCGGCTTTTTGAAAAAGCTGATGGTTTTTGAACCAGTTTTCAAGACTAAATTGTTTGAATTTAAACATTCCACACATTTGTAATTTTTCACCATTCAAACTTCTTTCACATACAAATAGTAAATCCTGCAAAAGCAAAAAAATGCATATTCCTTTAAATAGTAAGCTCACAAGGGCATTGGTTATCTCTCTTTGGTGTCTTTAGCTACTGTTAATTTTTGTTCATCGTTATGGATTTGTCATTTTGACTTTTGTTATTGTCTGATATTTGTGCATTACACTTGTCTTAGTCTTTAGGCAGGTTTTTTCAGGTGCATGACCATAGACCTACATGAGTTCCGGTCTGACGCAGATCACTGCAGGAGCCGCCTAGTAACATAGGTATGCGTTTCCGTTAAATAGAGCACTTACGAACCAGTGCACCGCAATGTGGGGAGTGTGAACTCCCCATACACTCTTACTGCCTGGTGGCGTAGTGCGATACATTTAGCGTACTACATTGCCCCAGTGTTAAAAAAGGGCCTTAAGGTCTTTGTCTATATATTTCTTGGTATGTTATTTTTGTATATAGTATTTATAAAAGATGAAACAATGACAAGTGGAACATGTATGAGAAAAGGTCTTTCCCTCTAAAGCAAATTAGTGTATGCTTTTTTGGGTGTTTTACCTTCTTCTGGTATGTAGGAAGTGCAGTCCTTGGTGGTTATACCTTCTTGTGGCTCTCACTTTTTTTACAGTTCCATTTCTGTAGCCTGTCATTGTTTTTTTTCACACTAGTATTAATTGAGATATTATAAACATGCATATGTTATTCAAACAGATGCAGAAAAAGTAACTTTAAATCCAGTCTGGTATATCAATATGAGAGAACTAAAGTAACAAAGATAGGTATAACCATTGCATACAATAAAAGATGCAGCAACCACATGTTTCACATGTGAATGTGCAGGGATCATTTTGTATCTTCTGACTAATATTCCACGTGATCTTAAAACTTTGTCCAGAAAAAATAAGTATTGGATGTACTTATTAGCGCTTCTGTTGGCATTTTTATACCATCTGGAGTTATGTTAAGGTAATTTTTTTTTCCATTTGGGGTTGCTTTAAAGTATTAATAGAATCTAGCAATCCGGTGAGGTGTGGCATGGCTATTGAGGGGAAATGGAGGAGGCCATGCAGGGGGGAAAGATGTTTGAACTTAAATAAGTAGAAATAAAGCCGCAAGAGTCGGTTTTAAAAAAGCTGATTTTTTTTAACCAGTTTTCAAGACTAAATTGTTGGAATTTAAACATTCCATACATTTGTAATTTTTCACCATTCAAACTTTTTTCACATACAAATAGTAAATCCTGCAAAAAAAATACATATTCCTTTAGATAGTAAGCTCACAAGTGCATTGGTTATCTCTCTTTGGTGTCTTTAGCTACTGTTAATTTTTGTTCATCGTTATGGATTTGTCATTTTGACTTTTGTTATTGTCTGATATTTGTGCATTACACTTGTCTTAGTCTTTAGGCAGGTTTTTTCAGGTGCATGACCATAGACCTACATGAGTTCCGGTCTGACGCAGATCACTGCAGGAGCCGCCTAGTAACATAGGTATGCATTTACGTTAAATAGAGCACTTCCAGACCAATGCACCGCAATGTGGGGAGTGTGAACTCCCCATACACTCTTATTGCCTGGTGGCGTAGTGCGATACATTTAGCGTACCACATTGCCCCAGTGTGAAAAAGGCCCTTAAGGTCTTTGTCTATATATTTCTTGGTATGTTATTTTTGTATATAGTATTTATAAAAGATGAAACAATGACAAGTGGAACATGTATGAGAAAAGGTCTTTCCCTCTAAAGCAAATTAGTGTATGCTTTTTTGGGTGTTTTACCTTCTTCTGGTATGTAGGAAGTGCAGTCCTTGGTGGTTATACTTCCTTGTGGCTCTCACTTTTCCCACAGTTCCATTTCTGTAGCCTGTCATTGTTTTTTTTCACACTAGTATTAATTGAGATATTATAAACATGCATATGTTATTCAAACAGATGCAGAAAAAGTATCTTTAAATCCAGTCTGGTATATCAATATGAGAGAACTAAAGTAACAAAGAGAGGTATAACCATTGCATATATTAAAAGATGCAGCAACCACATGTTTCACATGTGAATGTGCAGGGATCATTTTGTATCTTTTGACTAATATTCCACGTGATCTTAAAACTTTGTCTAGAAAAAATAAGTATTGGATGTACTTATTAGCGCTTCTGTTGGCATTTTCTATACCATCTGGAGATATGTTTAGGTATTTTTTTTTTCCATTTGGGGTTGCTTTAAAGGATTAATAGAATCTAGCAATCCGGTGAGGTGTGGCATGGCTATTGAGGGGAAATGGAGGAGGCCATGCAGGGGGGAAAGATGTTTGAACTTAAAGAAGTAGAAATAATGTCGCGAGAGTCGGTTTTTTTAAAAAAGCTGATGGTTTTTTAACCAGTTTTCAAGACTAAATTGTTGGAATTTAAACATTCCACACATTTGTAATTTTTCACCATTCAAACTTCTTTCACATACAAATAGTAAATCCTGCAAAAAAATACTTATTTTTTTAGATAGTAAGCTCACAAGGGCATTGGTTATCTCTCTTTGGTGTCTTTAGCTACTGTTAATTTTTGTTCATCGTTATGGATTTGTCATTTTGACTTTTGTTATTGTCTGATATTTGTGCAATACACTTGTCTTAGTCTTTAGGCAGGTTTTTTTCAGGTGCATGACCGTAGACCTACATGAGTTCCGGTCTGACGCAGATCACTGCAAGAGCTGCCTAGTAACATAGGTATGCGTTTACGTTAAATAGAGCACTTCTAGACCAGTGCACCGCAATGTGGGGAGTGTGAACTCCCCATACACTCTTACTGCCTGGTGGCGTAGTGCAATACATTTAGCGTACCACATTGCCCCAGTGTGAAAAAGGCCCTTAAGGTCTTTGTCTATATATTTCTTGGTATGTTATTTTGTATATAGTATTTATAAAAGATGAAACAATGACAAGTGGAACATGTATGAGAAAAGGTCTTTCCCTCTAAAGCAAATTAGTGTATGCTTATTTGGGTGTTTTACCTTCTTCTGGTATGTAGGAAGTGCAGTCCTTGGTGGTTATACTTCCTTGTGGCTCTCACTTTTCCCACAGTTCCATTTCTGTAGCCTGTCATTGTTTTTTTTCACACTAGTATTAATTGAGATATTATAAACATGCATATGTTATTCAAACAGATGCAGAAAAAGTTTCTTTAAATCCAGTCTGGTATATCAATATGAGAGAACTAAAGTAACAAAGAGAGGTATAACCATTGCATATATTAAAAGATGCAGCAACCACATGTTTCACATGTGAATGTGCAGGGATCATTTTGTATCTTTTGACTAATATTCCACGTGATCTTAAAACTTTGTCTAGAAAAAAAAAGTATTGGATGTACTTATTAGCGCTTCTGTTGGCATTTTCTATACCATCTGGAGATATGTTTAGGTATTTTTTTTTCCATTTGGGGTTGCTTTAAAGGATTAATAGAATCTAGCAATCCGGTGAGGTGTGGCATGGCTATTGAGGGGAAATGGAGGAGGCCATGCAGGGGGGAAAGATGTTTGAACTTAAAGAAGTAGAAATAATGTCGCGAGAGTCGGTTTTAAAAAAGCTGATGGTTTTTTAACCAGTTTTCAAGACTAAATTGTTGGAATTTAAACATTCCACACATTTGTAATTTTTCACCATTCAAACTTCTTTCACATACAAATAGTAAATCCTGCAAAAAAAAAAAAACATATTCCTTTAGATAGTAAGCTCACAAGGGCATTGGTTATCTCTCTTTGGTGTCTTTAGCTACTGTTAATTTTTGTTCATCGTTATGGATTTGTCATTTTGACGTTTGTTATTGTCTGATATTTGTGCATTACACTTGTCTTAGTCTTTAGGCAGGTTTTTTCAGGTGCATGACCATAGACCTACATGAGTTCCGGTCTGACGCAGATCACTGCAGGAGCCGCCTAGTAACATAGGTATGCGTTTACGTTAAATAGAGCACTTACGGACCAGTGCACCGCAATGTGGGGAGTGTGAACTCCCCATACACTCTTACTGACTGGTGGCGTAGTGCGATACATTTAGCGTACCACATTGCCCCAGTGTGAAAAAGGCCGTTAAGGTCTTTGTCTATATATTTCTTGGTATGTTATGTTTGTATATAGTATTTATAAAAGATGAAACAATGACAAGTGGAACATGTATGAGAAAAGGTCTTTCCCTCTAAAGCAAATTAGTGTATGCTTTTTTGGGTGTTTTACCTTCTTCTGGTATGTAGGAAGTGCAGTCCTTGGTGGTTATACCTCCTTGTGGCTCTCACTTTTTTTACAGTTCCATTTCTGTAGCCTGTCATTGTTTTTTTTCACACTAGTATTAATTGAGATATTATAAACATGCATATGTTATTCAAACAGATGCAGAAAAAGTAACTTTAAATCCAGTCTGGTATATCAATATGAGAGAACTAAAGTAACAAAGATAGGTATAACCATTGCATACAATAAAAGATGCAGCAACCACATGTTTCACATGTGAATGTGCAGGGATCATTTTGTATCTTCTGACTAATATTCCACGTGATCTTAAAACTTTGTCCAGAAAAAAATAAGTATTGGATGTACTTATTAGCGCTTCTGTTGGCATTTTTATACCATCTGGAGTTATGTTAAGGTAATTTTTTTTTCCATTTGGGGTTGCTTTAAAGTATTAATAGAATCTACCAATCCGGTGAGGTGTGGCATGGCTATTGAGGGGAAATGGAGGAGGCCATGCAGGGGGTAAAGATGTTTGAACTTAAATAAGTAGAAATAAAGCCGCAAGAGTCGGTTTTAAAAAAGCTGATGGTTTTTTAACCAGTTTTCAAGACTAAATTGTTGGAATTTAAACAATCCACACATTTGTAATTTTTCACCATGCAAACTTCTTTCACATACAAATAGTAAATCCTGCAAAAAATACATATTCCTTTAGATAGTAAGCTCACAAGGGCATTGGTTATCTCTCTTTGGTGTCTTTAGCTACTGTTAATTTTTGTTCATCGTTATGGATTTGTCATTTTGACTTTTGTTATTGTCTGATATTTGTGCATTACACTTGTCTTAGTCTTTAGGCAGGTTTTTTCAGGTGCATGACCATAGACATACATGAGTTCCGGTCTGACGCAGATCACTGCAGGAGCCGCCTAGTAACATAGGTATGCATTTATGTTAAATAGAGCACTTCCGGACCAATGCACCGCAATGTGGGGAGTGTGAATTCCCCATACACTCTTACTGCCTGGTGGCGTAGTGCGATACATTTAGCGTACCACATTGCCCCAGTGTGAAAAAGGCCCTTAAGGTCTTTGTCTATATATTTCTTGGTATGTTATTTTGTATATAGTATTTATAAAAGATGAAACAATGACAAGTGGAACATGTATGAGAAAAGGTATTTCCCTCTAAAGCAAATTAGTGTATGCTTTTTTGGATGTTTTACCTTATTCTGGTATGTAGGAAGTGCAGTCCTTGGTGGTTATACTTCCTTGTGGCTCTCACTTTTCCCACAGTTCCATTTCTGTAGCCTGTCATTGTTTTTTTTCACACTAGTATTAATTGAGATATTATAAACATGCATATGTTATTCAAACAGATGCAAAAAAAGTATCTTTAAATCCAGTCTGGTATATCAATATGAGAGAACTAAAGTAACAAAGAGAGGTATAACCATTGCATATAATAAAAGATGCAGCAACCACATGTTTCACATGTGAATGTGCAGGGATCATTTTGTATCTTTTGACTAATATTCCACGTGATCTTAAAACTTTGTCCAGAAAAAATAAGTATTGGATGTACTTATTAGCGCTTCTGTTGGCATTTTTATACCATCTGGAGTTATGTTAAGGTAATTTTTTTTTCCATTTGGGGTTGCTTTAAAGTATTAATAGAATCTAGCAATCTGGTGAGGTGTGGCATGGCTATTGAAGGGAAATGGAGGAGGCCATGCAGGGGGGAAAGATGTTTGAACTTAAATAAGTAGAAATAAAGCCGCAAGAGTCGGTTTTAAAAAAGCTGATGGTTTTTTAACCAGTTTTCAAGACTAAATTGTTGGAATTTAAACAATCCACACATTTGTAATTTTTCACCATGCAAACTTCTTTCACATACAAATAGTAAATCCTGCAAAAAATACATATTCCTTTAGATAGTAAGCTCACAAGGGCATTGGTTATCTCTCTTTGGTGTCTTTAGCTACTGTTAATTTTTGTTCATCGTTATGGATTTGTCATTTTGACTTTTGTTATTGTCTGATATTTGTGCATTACACTTGTCTTAGTCTTTAGGCAGGTTTTTTCAGGTGCATGACCATAGACCTACATGAGTTCCGGTCTGACGCAGATCACTGCAGGAGCCGCCTAGTAACATAGGTATGCATTTATGTTAAATAGAGCACTTCCGGACCAATGCACCGCAATGTGGGGAGTGTGAACTCCCCATACACTCTTACTGCCTGGTGGCGTAGTGCGATACATTTAGCGTACCACATTGCCCCAGTGTGAAAAAGGCCCTTAAGGTCTTTGTCTATATATTTCTTGGTATGTTATTTTGTATATAGTATTTATAAAAGATGAAACAATGACAAGTGGAACATGTATGAGAAAAGGTCTTTCCCTCTAAAGCAAATTAGTGTATGCTTTTTTGGGTGTTTTACCTTCTTCTGGTATGTAGGAAGTGCAGTCCTTGGTGGTTATACTTCCTTGTGGCTCTCACTTTTCCCACAGTTCCATTTCTGTAGCCTGTCATTGTTTTTTTCACACTAGTATTAATTGAGATATTATAAACATGCATATGTTATTCAAACAGATGCAGAAAAAGTATCTTTAAATCCAGTCTGGTATATCAATATGAGAGAACTAAAGTAACAAAGAGAGGTATAACCATTGCATATAATAAAAGATGCAGCAACCACATGTTTCACATGTGAATGTGCAGGGATCATTTTGTATCTTTTGACTAATATTCCACGTGATCTTAAAACTTTGTCCAGAAAAAAAATAAGTATTGGATGTACTTATTAGCGCTTCTGTTGGCATTTTTTATACCCTCTGGAGATATGTTTAGGTAATTTTTTTTTACCATTTGGGGTTGCTTTAAAGTATTAATATAATCTAGCAATCCGGTGAGGTGTGGCATGGCTATTGAGGGGAAATGGAGGAGGCCATGCAGGGGGGAAAGATGTTTGAACTTAAAGAAGTAGAAATAAAGCCGCTAGAGTCGGCTTTTTGAAAAAGCTGATGGTTTTTGAACCAGTTTTCAAGACTAAATTGTTTGAATTTAAACATTCCACACATTTGTAATTTTTCACCATTCAAACTTCTTTCACATACAAATAGTAAATCCTGCAAAAACAAAAATAAATGCATATTCCTTTAAATAGTAAGCTCACAAGGGCATTGGTTATCTCTCTTTGGTGTCTTTAGCTACTGTTAATTTTTCTTCATCGTTATGGATTTGTCATTTTGACTTTTGTTATTGTCTGATATTTGTGCAATACACTTGTCTTAGTCTTTAGGCAGGTTTTTTTCAGGTGCATGACCGTAGACCTACATGAGTTCCGGTCTGATGCAGATCACTGCAAGAGCCGCCTAGTAACATAGGTATGCGTTTCCGTTAAATAGAGCACTTCCGGACCAGTGCACCGCAATGTGGGGAGTGTGAACTCCCCATACACTCTTACTGCCTGGTGGCGTAGTGCAATACATTTAGCGTACCACATTGCCCCAGTGTGAAAAAGGCCCTTAAGGTCTTTGTCTATATATTTCTTGGTATGTTATTTTGTATATAGTATTTATAAAAGATGAAACAATGACAAGTGGAACATGTATGAGAAAAGGTCTTTCCCTCTAAAGCAAATTAGTGTATGCTTTTTTGGGTGTTTTACCTTCTTCTGGTATGTAGGAAGTGCAGTCCTTGGTGGTTATACTTCCTTGTGGCTCTCACTTTTCCCACAGTTCCATTTCTGTAGCCTGTCATTGTTTTTTTTCACACTAGTATTAATTGAGATATTATAAACATGCATATGTTATTCAAACAGATGCAGAGAAAGTATCTTTATATCCAGTCTGGTATATCAATATGAGAGAACTAAAGTAACAAAGAGAGGTATAACCATTGCATATATTAAAAGATGCAGCAACCACATGTTTCACATGTGAATGTGCAGGGATCATTTTGTATCTTTTGACTAATATTCCACGTGATCTTAAAACTTTGTCTAGAAAAAATAAGTATTGGATGTACTTATTAGCGCTTCTGTTGGCATTTTCTATACCATCTGGAGATATGTTTAGGTATTTTTTTTTCCATTTGGGGTTGCTTTAAAGGATTAATAGAATCTAGCAATCCGGTGAGGTGTGGCATGGCTATTGAGGGGAAATGGAGGAGGCCATGCAGGGGGGAAAGATGTTTGAACTTAAAGAAGTAGAAATAATGTCGCGAGAGTCGGTTTTAAAAAAGCTGATGGTTTTTTAACCAGTTTTCAAGACTAAATTGTTGGAATTTAAACATTCCACACATTTGTAATTTTTCACCATTCAAACTTCTTTCACATACAAATAGTAAATCCTGCAAAAAAATACTTATTTTTTTAGATAGTAAGCTCACAAGGGCATTGGTTATCTCTCTTTGGTGTCTTTAGCTACTGTTAATTTTTGTTCATCGTTATGGATTTGTCATTTTGACTTTTGTTATTGTCTGATATTTGTGCAATACACTTGTCTTAGTCTTTAGGCAGGTTTTTTTCAGGTGCATGACCGTAGACCTACATGAGTTCCGGTCTGACGCAGATCACTGCAAGAGCTGCCTAGTAACATAGGTATGCGTTTACGTTAAATAGAGCACTTCTAGACCAGTGCACCGCAATGTGGGGAGTGTGAACTCCCCATACACTCTTACTGCCTGGTGGCGTAGTGCAATACATTTAGCGTACCACATTGCCCCAGTGTGAAAAAGGCCCTTAAGGTCTTTGTCTATATATTTCTTGGTATGTTATTTTGTATATAGTATTTATAAAAGATGAAACAATGACAAGTGGAACATGTATGAGAAAAGGTCTTTCCCTCTAAAGCAAATTAGTGTATGCTTATTTGGGTGTTTTACCTTCTTCTGGTATGTAGGAAGTGCAGTCCTTGGTGGTTATACTTCCTTGTGGCTCTCACTTTTCCCACAGTTCCATTTCTGTAGCCTGTCATTGTTTTTTTTCACACTAGTATTAATTGAGATATTATAAACATGCATATGTTATTCAAACAGATGCAGAAAAAGTTTCTTTAAATCCAGTCTGGTATATCAATATGAGAGAACTAAAGTAACAAAGAGAGGTATAACCATTGCATATATTAAAAGATGCAGCAACCACATGTTTCACATGTGAATGTGCAGGGATCATTTTGTATCTTTTGACTAATATTCCACGTGATCTTAAAACTTTGTCTAGAAAAAATAAGTATTGGATGTACTTATTAGCGCTTCTGTTGGCATTTTCTATACCATCTGGAGATATGTTTAGGTATTTTTTTTTCCATTTGGGGTTGCTTTAAAGGATTAATAGAATCTAGCAATCCGGTGAGGTGTGGCATGGCTATTGAGGGGAAATGGAGGAGGCCATGCAGGGGGGAAAGATGTTTGAACTTAAAGAAGTAGAAATAATGTCGCGAGAGTCGGTTTTAAAAAAGCTGATAGTTTTTTAACCAGTTTTCAAGACTAAATTGTTGGAATTTAAACATTCCACACATTTGTAATTTTTCACCATTCAAACTTCTTTCACATACAAATAGTAAATCCTGCAATAAAAAACAAACATATTCCTTTAGATAGTAAGCTCACAAGGGCATTGGTTATCTCTCTTTGGTGTCTTTAGCTACTGTTAATTTTTGTTCATCGTTATGGATTTGTCATTTTGACGTTTGTTATTGTCTGATATTTGTGCATTACACTTGTCTTAGTCTTTAGGCAGGTTTTTTCAGGTGCATGACCATAGACCTACATGAGTTCCGGTCTGACGCAGATCACTGCAGGAGCCGCCTAGTAACATAGGTATGCGTTTACGTTAAATAGAGCACTTACGGACCAGTGCACCGCAATGTGGGGAGTGTGAACTCCCCATACACTCTTACTGACTGGTGGCGTAGTGCGATACATTTAGCGTACCACATTGCCCCAGTGTGAAAAAGGCCCTTAAGGTCTTTGTCTATATATTTCTTGGTATGTTATTTTTGTATATAGTATTTATAAAAGATGAAACAATGACAAGTGGAACATGTATGAGAAAAGGTCTTTCCCTCTAAAGCAAATTAGTGTATGCTTTTTTGGGTGTTTTACCTTCTTCTGGTATGTAGGAAGTGCAGTCCTTGGTGGTTATACTTCCTTGTGGCTCTCACTTTTTTTACAGTTCCATTTCTGTAGCCTGTCATTGTTTTTTTCCACACTAGTATTAATTGAGATATTATAAACATGCATATGTTATTCAAACAGATGCAGAAAAAGTAACTTTAAATCCAGTCTGGTATATCAATATGAGAGAACTAAAGTAACAAAGATAGGTATAACCATTGCATACAATAAAAGATGCAGCAACCACATGTTTCACATGTGAATGTGCAGGGATCATTTTGTATCTTCTGACTAATATTCCACGTGATCTTAAAACTTTGTCCAGAAAAAAATAAGTATTGGATGTACTTATTAGCGCTTCTGTTGGCATTTTTATACCATCTGGAGTTATGTTAAGGTAATTTTTTTTTCCATTTGGGGTTGCTTTAAAGTATTAATAGAATCTAGCAATCCGGTGAGGTGTGGCATGGCTATTGAGGGGAAATGGAGGAGGCCATGCAGGGGGTAAAGATGTTTGAACTTAAATAAGTAGAAATAAAGCCGCAAGAGTCGGTTTTAAAAAAGCTGATGGTTTTTTAACCAGTTTTCAAGACTAAATTGTTGGAATTTAAACAATCCACACATTTGTAATTTTTCACCATGCAAACTTCTTTCACATACAAATAGTAAATCCTGCAAAAAATACATATTCCTTTAGATAGTAAGCTCACAAGGGCATTGGTTATCTCTCTTTGGTGTCTTTAGCTACTGTTAATTTTTGTTCATCGTTATGGATTTGTCATTTTGACTTTTGTTATTGTCTGATATTTGTGCATTACACTTGTCTTAGTCTTTAGGCAGGTTTTTTCAGGTGCATGACCATAGACATACATGAGTTCCGGTCTGACGCAGATCACTGCTGGAGCCGCCTAGTAACATAGGTATGCATTTATGTTAAATAGAGCACTTCCGGACCAATGCACCGCAATGTGGGGAGTGTGAACTCCCCATACACTCTTACTGCCTGGTGGCGTAGTGCGATACATTTAGCGTACCACATTGCCCCAGTGTGAAAAAGGCCCTTAAGGTCTTTGTCTATATATTTCTTGGTATGTTATTTTGTATATAGTATTTATAAAAGATGAAACAATGACAAGTGGAACATGTATGAGAAAAGGTATTTCCCTCTAAAGCAAATTAGTGTATGCTTTTTTGGATGTTTTACCTTATTCTGGTATGTAGGAAGTGCAGTCCTTGGTGGTTATACTTCCTTGTGGCTCTCACTTTTCCCACAGTTCCATTTCTGTAGCCTGTCATTGTTTTTTTTCACACTAGTATTAATTGAGATATTATAAACATGCATATGTTATTCAAACAGATGCAAAAAAAGTATCTTTAAATCCAGTCTGGTATATCAATATGAGAGAACTAAAGTAACAAAGAGAGGTATAACCATTGCATATAATAAAAGATGCAGCAACCACATGTTTCACATGTGAATGTGCAGGGATCATTTTGTATCTTTTGACTAATATTCCACGTGATCTTAAAACTTTGTCCAGAAAAAATAAGTATTGGATGTACTTATTAGCGCTTTTGTTGGCATTTTCTATACCATCTGGAGATATGTTTAGGTAATTTTTTTTTTCCATTTGGGGTTGCTTTAAAGTATTAATAGAATCTAGCAATCTGGTGAGGTGTGGCATGGCTATTGAAGGGAAATGGAGGAGGCCATGCAGGGGGGAAAGATGTTTGAACTTAAATAAGTAGAAATAAAGCCGCAAGAGTCGGTTTTAAAAAAGCTGATGGTTTTTTAACCAGTTTTCAAGACTAAATTGTTGGAATTTAAACAATCCACACATTTGTAATTTTTCACCATGCAAACTTCTTTCACATACAAATAGTAAATCCTGCAAAAAATACATATTCCTTTAGATAGTAAGCTCACAAGGGCATTGGTTATCTCTCTTTGGTGTCTTTAGCTACTGTTAATTTTTGTTCATCGTTATGGATTTGTCATTTTGACTTTTGTTATTGTCTGATATTTGTGCATTACACTTGTCTTAGTCTTTAGGCAGGTTTTTTCAGGTGCATGACCATAGACCTACATGAGTTCCGGTCTGACGCAGATCACTGCAGGAGCCGCCTAGTAACATAGGTATGCATTTATGTTAAATAGAGCACTTCCGGACCAATGCACCGCAATGTGGGGAGTGTGAACTCCCCATACACTCTTACTGCCTGGTGGCGTAGTGCGATACATTTAGCGTACCACATTGCCCCAGTGTGAAAAAGGCCCTTAAGGTCTTTGTCTATATATTTCTTGGTATGTTATTTTGTATATAGTATTTATAAAAGATGAAACAATGACAAGTGGAACATGTATGAGAAAAGGTCTTTCCCTCTAAAGCAAATTAGTGTATGCTTTTTTGGGTGTTTTACCTTCTTCTGGTGTGTAGGAAGTGCAGTCCTTGGTGGTTATACTTCCTTGTGGCTCTCACTTTTCCCACAGTTCCATTTCTGTAGCCTGTCATTGTTTTTTTCACACTAGTATTAATTGAGATATTATAAACATGCATATGTTATTCAAACAGATGCAGAAAAAGTATCTTTAAATCCAGTCTGGTATATCAATATGAGAGAACTAAAGTAACAAAGAGAGGTATAACCATTGCATATAATAAAAGATGCAGCAACCACATGTTTCACATGTGAATGTGCAGGGATCATTTTGTATCTTTTGACTAATATTCCACGTGATCTTAAAACTTTGTCCAGAAAAAAAATAAGTATTGGATGTACTTATTAGCGCTTCTGTTGGCATTTTTTATACCCTCTGGAGATATGTTTAGGTAATTTTTTTTTACCATTTGGGGTTGCTTTAAAGTATTAATATAATCTAGCAATCCGGTGAGGTGTGGCATGGCTATTGAGGGGAAATGGAGGAGGCCATGCAGGGGGGAAAGATGTTTGAACTTAAAGAAGTAGAAATAAAGCCGCTAGAGTCGGCTTTTTGAAAAAGCTGATGGTTTTTGAACCAGTTTTCAAGACTAAATTGTTTGAATTTCAACATTCCACACATTTGTAATTTTTCACCATTCAAACTTCTTTCACATACAAATAGTAAATCCTGCAAAAACAAAAATAAATGCATATTCCTTTAAATAGTAAGCTCACAAGGGCATTGGTTATCTCTCTTTGGTGTCTTTAGCTACTGTTAATTTTTGTTCATCGTTATGGATTTGTCATTTTGACTTTTGTTATTGTCTGATATTTGTGCATTACACTTGTCTTAGTCTTTAGGCAGGTTTTTTCAGGTGCATGACCATAGACCTACATGAGTTCCGGTCTGACGCAGATCACTGCAGGAGCCGCCTAGTAACATAGGTATGCATTTACGTTAAATAGAGCACTACCGGACCAATGCACCGCAATGTGGGGAGTGTGAACTCCCCATACACTCTTATTGCCTGGTGGCGTAGTGCGATACATTTAGCGTACCACATTGCCCCAGTGTGAAAAAGGCCCTTAAGGTCTTTGTCTATATATTTCTTGGTATGTTATTTTTGTATATAGTATTTATAAAAGATGAAACAATGACAAGTGGAACATGTATGAGAAAAGGTCTTTCCCTCTAAAGCAAATTAGTGTATGCTTCTTTGGGTGTTTTACCTTCTTCTGGTATGTAGGAAGTGCAGTCCTTGGTGGTTATACTTCCTTGTGGCTCTCACTTTTTCCTACAGTTCCATTTCTGTAGCCTGTCATTGTTTTTTTTCACACTAGTATTAATTGAGATATTATAAACATGCATATGTTATTCAAACAGATGCAGAAAAAGTATCTTTAAATCCAGTCTGGTATATCAATATGAGAGAACTAAAGTAACAAAGAGAGGTATAACCATTGCATATAATAAAAGATACAGCAACCACATGTTTCACATGTGAATGTGCAGGGATCATTTTGTATCTTTTGACTAATATTCCACGTGATCTTAAAACTTTGTCCAGAAAAAATAAGTATTGGATGTACTTATTAGCGCTTTTGTTGGCATTTTCTATACCATCTGGAGATATGCTTAGGTAATTTTTTTTTCCATTTGGGGTTGCTTTAAAGTATTAATAGAATCTAGCAATCCGGTGAGGTGTGGCATGGTTATTGAGGGGAAATGGAGGAGGCCATGCAGGGGGGAATGATGTTTGCACTTAAATAAGTAGAAATAAAGCCGCAAGAGTCGGTTTTAAAAAAGCTGATGGTTTTTTAACCAGTTTTCAAGACTAAATTGTTGGAATTTAAACAATCCACACATTTGTAATTTTTCACCATGCAAACTTCTTTCACATACAAATAGTAAATCCTGCAAAAAAATACATATTCCTTTAGATAGTAAGCTCACAAGGGCATTGGTTATCTCTCTTTGGTGTCTTTAGCTACTGTTAATTTTTGTTCATCGTTATGGATTTGTCATTTTGACTTTTGTTATTGTCTGATATTTGTGCATTACACTTGTCTTAGTCTTTAGGCAGGTTTTTTCAGCTGCATGACCATAGACCTACATGAGTTCCGGTCTGCTGCAGATCACTGCAGGATCCGCCTAGTAACATAGGTATGCGTTTCCGTTAAATAGAGCACTTACGAACCAGTGCACCGCAATGTGGGGAGTGTGAACTCCCCATACACTCTTACTGCCTGGTGGCGTAGTGCGATACATTTAGCGTACCACATTGCCCCAGTGTGAAAAAGGCCCTTAAGGTCTTTGTCTATATATTTATTGGTATGTTATTTTTGTATATAGTATTTATAAAAGATGAAACAATGACAAGTGGAACATGTATGAGAAAAGGTCTTTCCCTCTAAAGCAAATTAGTGTATGCTTTTTTGGGTGTTTTACCTTCTTCTGGTATGTAGGAAGTGCAGTCCTTGGTGGTTATACTTCCTTGTGGCTCTCACTTTTTCCTACAGTTCCATTTCTGTAGCCTGTCATTGTTTTTTTTCACACTAGTATTAATTGAGATATTATAAACATGCATATGTTATTCAAACAGATGCAGAAAAAGTATCTTTAAATCCAGTCTGGTATATCAATATGAGAGAACTAAAGTAACAAAGAGAGGTATAACCATTGCATATAATAAAAGATACAGCAACCACATGTTTCACATGTGAATGTGCAGGGATCATTTTGTATCTTTTGACTAATATTCCACGTGATCTTAAAACTTTGTCCAGAAAAAATAAGTATTGGATGTACTTATTAGCGCTTTTGTTGGCATTTTCTATACCATCTGGAGATATGCTTAGGTAATTTTTTTTTCCATTTGGGGTTGCTTTAAGGTATTAATAGAATCTAGCAATCCGGTGAGGTGTGGCATGGTTATTGAGGGGAAATGGAGGAGGCCATGCAGGGGGGTATGATGTTTGCACTTAAATAAGTAGAAATAAAGCCGCAAGAGTCGGTTTTAAAAAAGCTGATGGTTTTTTAACCAGTTTTCAAGACTAAATTGTTGGAATTTAAACAATCCACACATTTGTAATTTTTCACCATGCAAACTTCTTTCACATACAAATAGTAAATCCTGCAAAAAAATACATATTCCTTTAGATAGTAAGCTCACAAGGGCATTGGTTATCTCTCTTTGGTGTCTTTAGCTACTGTTAATTTTTGTTCATCGTTATGGATTTGTCATTTTGACTTTTGTTATTGTCTGATATTTGTGCATTACACTTGTCTTAGTCTTTAGGCAGGTTTTTTCAGGTGCATGACCATAGACCTACATGAGTTCCGGTCTGACGCAGATCACTGCAGGATCCGCCTAGTAACATAGGTATGCGTTTCCGTTAAATAGAGCACTTACGAACCAGTGCACCGCACTGTGGGGAGTGTGAACTCCCCATACACTCTTACTGCCTGGTGGCGTAGTGCAATACATTTAGCGTACCACATTGCCCCAGTGTGAAAAAGGCCCTTAAGGTCTTTGTCTATATATTTCTTGGTATGTTATTTTTGTATATAGTATTTATAAAAGATGAAACAATGACAAGTGGAACATGTATGAGAAAAGGTCTTTCCCTCTAAAGCAAATTAGTGTATGCTTTTTTGGGTGTTTTACCTTCTTCTGGTATGTAGGAAGTGCAGTCCTTGGTGGTCATACTTCCTTGTGGCTCTCACTTTTTACAACAGTTCAATTTCTGTAGCCTGTCATTGTTTTTTTTCACACTAGTATTAATTGAGATATTATAAACATGCATATGTTATTCAAACAGATGCAGAAAAAGTATCCTTGAATCCAGTCTGGTATATCAATATGAGAGAACTAAAGTAACAAAGAGAGGTATAACCATTGCATATAATAAAAGATACAGCAACCACATGTTTCACATGTGAATGTGCAGGGATCATTTTGTATCTTTTGACTAATATTCCACGTGATCTTAAAACTTTGTCCAGAAAAAAATAAGTATTGGATGTACTTATTAGCGCTTCTGTTGGCATTTTTTATACCCTCTGGAGACATGTTTAGGTAATTTTTTTACCATTTGGGGTTGCTTTAAAGCAGGGGTCCCCAACCTTTTTGAGCCCGGGGCCCACTATCCCGACCAAAATTTTCTCCGGGGCCCCCCGGGGGTGGGGGGGGGGGGGCAGTGAGTGGGCGTGGCTAGTGTTAGCGGCAGCAGCCCCCCCTTTTTTCTTAGATTCCACAGTATAGCAAGTACAGTTTCCACAGTATAGCAAGTACAGTTAGCCTAGTATAGCAAGTATAGTTACCCCAGTATAGCAAGTACAGTTACCACAGTATAGCCAGTACAGTTAGCCTAGTATAGCAAGTATAGTTACCCCAGTATAGCAAGTACAGTTACCACAGTATAGCAAGTACAGTTACCACAGTATAGCAAGTACAGTTACCACAGTATAGCAAGTACAGTTACCACAGTATAGCAAGTACAGTTACCACAGTATAGCAAGTACAGTTAGCCCAGTATAGCAAGTACAGTTAGCCCAGTATAGCAAGTACAGTTACCACAGTATAGCCAGTACAGTTAGCCTAGTATAGCAAGTACAGTTAGCCTAGTATAGCAAGTACAGTTAGCCTAGTATAGCAAGTACAGTTACCACAGTATAGCAAGTACAGTTAGCCTAGTATAGCAAGTACAGTTACCACAGTATAGCAAGTACAGTTAGCCCAGTGTAGCAAGTACAGTTACCACACTATAGCAAGTACAGTTAGCCTAGTATAGCAAGTATAGCTACCCCAGTATAGCCAGTAGTTACCCCAGTATAGCAAGTACAGTTAGCCTAGTATAGCAAGTATAGTTACCCCAGTATAGCAAGTACAGTTAGCCTAGTATAGCAAGTATAGCTACCCCAGTATAGCCAGTAGTTACCCCAGTATAGCAAGTATAGTTAGCCTAGTATAGCAAGTATAGCTACCCCAGTATAGCAAGTACAGTTAGCCTAGTATAGCAAGTATAGCTACCCCAGTATAGCAAGTACAGTTAGCCTAGTATAGCAAGTATAGTTACCCCAGTATAGCTAGTACAGTTACCACAGTATAGCAAGTATAGTTACCCCAGTATAGTAAGTACAGTTAGCCTAGTATAGCAAGTATAGCTACCCCAGTATAGCCAGTAGTTACCCCAGTATAGCAAGTACAGTTAGCCTAGTATAGCAAGTATATCTACCCCAGTATAGCAAGTACAGTTACCACAGTATAGCAAGTACACTTAGCCTAGTATAGCAAGTATAGTTACCCCAGTATAGCAAGTACAGTTACCACACTATAGCAAGTACAGTTAGCCTACTATAGCAAGTATAGTTACCCCAGTATAGCTAGTACAGTTACCACAGTATAGCAAGTACAGTCAGCCCAGTATAGCAAGTACAGTTAGCCTAGTATAGCAAGTATAGTTAACCCAGTATAGCAAGTATAGTTAGCCCAGTATAGCAAGTATAGTTAGCCCAGTATAGCCAGTAGTTAGCTCAGAATAGCAAGTATAGTTAGCCCAGAATAGCAAGTATAGTTAGCCCAGAATAGCAAGTATAGTTAGCCCAGAATAGCAAGTATAGTTAGCCCAGAATAGCAAGTATAGTTAGCCCAGAATAGCAAGTATAGTTAGCCCAGTATAGCAAGTATAGTTAGCCCAGTATAGCAAGTATAGTTAGCCGAGTATAGCAAGTATAGTTAGCCCGCAAACAAGCCAGCAAGAGGTGGATCAAAAACTGCACAGAACTATGATCACTGCATACTTGTTAAATTGCATGTGTAACAATCCCAGGCCTAAGGCCTGACCTATGCAGCACAGAAGTATCGGAACAGGTAGTGAGGCTAGATTCAAAGGTGGAAAAACGCTGGTATATAGACAGCCGCCTTACCGAGTCTCGCTGCCTCACACTGCCCGGGAAAAGCGCAGCTGCATAGGCTACACACGCTGACGCCAAGAAAGATGGGATGGGTTGGGCTGGGCGTGACTTCCGGCTTCTGCGGCTGCGCTCTAATGCGTGCAGGAGGAGATGTAGCCGCGTGCACTCGCGGCTAATGAAGGAGGGGGCGGGACGGTAGTCACCAGCAAAAAAATCATTGTGAGGCAGGGGATTTGCCGCGGCCCGGTGCGAAACGCCCCGCGGCCCGGTATTGGGTCGCGGACCGGGGGTTGGGGACCCCTGCTTTAAAGTATTAATATAATCTAGCAATCCGGTGAGGTGTGGCATGGCTATTGAGGGGAAATGGAGGAGGCCATGCAGGGGGGAAAGATGTTTGAACTTAAAGAAGTAGAAATAAAGCCGCTAGAGTCGGCTTTTTGAAAAAGCTGATGGTTTTTGAACCAGTTTTCAAGACTAAATTGTTTGAATTTAAACATTCCACACATTTGTAATTTTTCACCATTCAAACTTCTTTCACATACAAATAGTAAATCCTGCAAAAACAAAAAAATGCATATTCCTTTAGATAGTAAGCTCACAAGGGCATTGGTTATCTCTCTTTGGTGTCTTTAGCTACTGTTAATTTTTGTTCATCGTTATGGATTTGTCATTTTGACTTTTGTTATTGTCTGATATTTGTGCATTACACTTGTCTTAGTCTTTAGGCAGGTTTTTTCAGGTGCATGACCATAGACCTACATGAGTTCCGGTCTGACGCAGATCACTGCAGGAGCCGCCTAGTAACATAGGTATGCATTTACGTTAAATAGAGCACTTCCGGACCAATGCACCGCAATGTGGGGAGTGTGAACTCCCCATACACTCTTATTGCCTGGTGGCGTAGTGCGATACATTTAGCGTACCACATCGCCCCAGTGTGAAAAAAGGCCCTTAAGGTCTTTGTCTATATATTTCTTGGTATGTTATTTTTGTTTATAGTATTTATAAAAGATAAAACAATGACAAGTGGAACATGTATGAGAAAAGGTCTTTCCCTCTAAAGCAAATTAGTGTATGCTTTTTTGGGTGTTTTACCTTCTTCTGGTATGTAGGAAGTGCAGTCCTTGGTGGTTATACCTCCTTGTGGCTCTCACTTTTTTTACAGTTCCATTTCTGTAGCCTGTCATTGTTTTTTTTCACACTAGTATTAATTGAGATATTATAAACATGCATATGTTATTCAAACAGATGCAGAAAAAGTAACTTTAAATCCAGTCTGGTATATCAATATGAGAGAACTAAAGTAACAAAGATAGGTATAACCATTGCATACAATAAAAGATGCAGCAACCACATGTGAATGTGCAGGGATCATTTTGTATCTTCTGACTAATATTCCACGTGATCTTAAAACTTTGTCCAGAAAAAATAAGTATTGGATGTACTTATTAGCGCTTCTGTTGGCATTTTTATACCATCTGGAGTTATGTTAAGGTAATTTTTTTTTCCATTTGGGGTTGCTTTAAAGTATTAATAGAATCTAGCAATCCGGTGAGGTGTGGCATGGCTATTGAGGGGAAATGGAGGAGGCCATGCAGGGGGGAAAGATGTTTGAACTTAAATAAGTAGAAATAAAGCCGCAAGAGTCGGTTTTAAAAAAGCTGATGGTTTTTTAGCCAGTTTTCAAGACTAAATTGTTGGAATTTAAACATTCCACACATTTGTAATTTTTCACCATTCAAACTTCTTTCACATACAAATAGTAAATCCTGCAAAAAAAAATACATATTCCTTTAGATAGTAAGCTCACAAGGGCATTGGTTATCTCTCTTTGGTGTCTTTAGCTACTGTTAATTTTTGTTCATCGTTATGGATTTGTCATTTTGACTTTTGTTATTGTCTGATATTTGTGCAATACACTTGTCTTAGTCTTTAGACAGGTTTTTTTCAGGTGCATGACCGTAGACCTACATGAGTTCCGGTCTGATGCAGATCACTGCAAGAGCCGCCTAGTAACATAGGTATGCGTTTACGTTAAATAGAGCACTTCCGGACCAGTGCACCGCAATGTGGGGAGTGTGAACTCCCCATACACTCTTACTGCCTGGTGGCGTAGTGCAATACATTTAGCGTACCACATTGCCCCAGTGTGAAAAAGGCCCTTAAGGTCTTTGTCTATATATTTCTTGGTATGTTATTTTGTATATAGTATTTATAAAAGATGAAACAATGACAAGTGGAACATGTATGAGAAAAGGTCTTTCCCTCTAAAGCAAATTAGTGTATGCTTTTTTGGGTGTTTTACCTTCTTCTGGTATGTAGGAAGTGCAGTCCTTGGTGGTTATACTTCCTTGTGGCTCTCACTTTTCCCACAGTTCCATTTCTGTAGCCTGTCATTGTTTTTTTTCACACTAGTATTAATTGAGATATTATAAACATGCATATGTTATTCAAACAGATGCAGAAAAAGTATCTTTATATCCAGTCTGGTATATCAATATGAGAGAACTAAAGTAACAAAGAGAGGTATAACCATTGCATATATTAAAAGATGCAGCAACCACATGTTTCACATGTGAATGTGCAGGGATCATTTTGTATCTTTTGACTAATATTCCACGTGATCTTAAAACTTTGTCTAGAAAAAATAAGTATTGGATGTACTTATTAGCGCTTCTGTTGGCATTTTCTATACCATCTGGAGATATGTTTAGGTATTTTTTTTTTCCATTTGGGGTTGCTTTAAAGGATTAATAGAATCTAGCAATCCGGTGAGGTGTGGCATGGCTATTGAGGGGAAATGGAGGAGGCCATGCAGGGGGGAAAGATGTTTGAACTTAAAGAAGTAGAAATAATGTCGCGAGAGTCGGTTTTAAAAAAGCTGATGGTTTTTTAACCAGTTTTCAAGACTAAATTGTTGGAATTTAAACATTCCACACATTTGTAATTTTTCACCATTCAAACTTCTTTCACATACAAATAGTAAATCCTGCAAAAAAAAAAAATACATATTCCTTTAGATAGTAAGCTCACAAGGGCATTGGTTATCTCTCTTTGGTGTCTTTAGCTACTGTTAATTTTTGTTCATCGTTATGGATTTGTCATTTTGACGTTTGTTATTGTCTGATATTTGTGCATTACACTTGTCTTAGTCTTTAGGCAGGTTTTTTCAGGTGCATGACCATAGACCTACATGAGTTCCGGTCTGACGCAGATCACTGCAGGAGCCGCCTAGTAACATAGGTATGCGTTTCCGTTAAATAGAGCACTTACGAACCAGTGCACCGCAATGTGGGGAGTGTGAACTCCCCATACACTCTTACTGCCTGGTGGCGTAGTGCGATACATTTAGCGTACCACATTGCCCCAGTGTGAAAAAAGGCCCTTAAGGTCTTTGTCTATATATTTCTTGGTATGTTATTTTTGTATATAGTTTTTATAAAAGATGAAACAATGACAAGTGGAACATGTATGAGAAAAGGTCTTTCCCTCTAAAGCAAATTAGTGTATGCTTTTTTGGGTGTTTTACCTTCTTCTGGTATGTAGGAAGTGCAGTCCTTGGTGGTTATACCTCCTTGTGGCTCTCACTTTTTTTACAGTTCCATTTCTGTAGCCTGTCATTGTTTTTTTTCACACTAGTATTAATTGAGATATTATAAACATGCATATGTTATTCAAACAGATGCAGAAAAAGTAACTTTAAATCCAGTCTGGTATATCAATATGAGAGAACTAAAGTAACAAAGATAGGTATAACCATTGCATACAATAAAAGATGCAGCAACCACATGTTTCACATGTGAATGTGCAGGGATCATTTTGTATCTTCTGACTAATATTCCACGTGATCTTAAAACTTTGTCCAGAAAAAAATAAGTATTGGATGTACTTATTAGCGCTTCTGTTGGCATTTTTATACCATCTGGAGTTATGTTAAGGTAATTTTTTTTTCCATTTGGGGTTGCTTTAAAGTATTAATAGAATCTAGCAATCCGGTGAGGTGTGGCATGGCTATTGAGGGGAAATGGAGGAGGCCATGCAGGGGGGAAAGATGTTTGAACTTAAATAAGTAGAAATAAAGCCGCAAGAGTCGGTTTTAAAAAAGCTGATGGTTTTTTAACCAGTTTTCAAGACTAAATTGTTGGAATTTAAACATTCCACACATTTGTAATTTTTCACCATTCAAACTTTTTTCACATACAAATAGTAAATCCTGCAAAAAAAATACATATTCCTTTAGATAGTAAGCTCACAAGTGCATTGGTTATCTCTCTTTGGTGTCTTTAGCTACTGTTAATTTTTGTTCATCGTTATGGATTTGTCATTTTGACTTTTGTTATTGTCTGATATTTGTGCATTACACTTGTCTTAGTCTTTAGGCAGGTTTTTTCAGGTGCATGACCATAGACCTACATGAGTTCCGGTCTGACGCAGATCACTGCAGGAGCCGCCTAGTAACATAGGTATGCATTTACGTTAAATAGAGCACTTCCGGACCAATGCACCGCAATGTGGGGAGTGTGAACTCCCCATACACTCTTATTGCCTGGTGGCGTAGTGCGATACATTTAGCGTACCACATCGCCCCAGTGTGAAAAAAGGCCCTTAAGGTCTTTGTCTATATATTTCTTGGTATGTTATTTTTGTTTATAGTATTTATAAAAGATAAAACAATGACAAGTGGAACATGTATGAGAAAAGGTCTTTCCCTCTAAAGCAAATTAGTGTATGCTTTTTTGGGTGTTTTACCTTCTTCTGGTATGTAGGAAGTGCAGTCCTTGGTGGTTATACCTCCTTGTGGCTCTCACTTTTTTACAGTTCCATTTCTGTAGCCTGTCATTGTTTTTTTTCACACTAGTATTAATTGAGATATTATAAACATGCATATGTTATTCAAACAGATGCAGAAAAAGTAACTTTAAATCCAGTCTGGTATATCAATATGAGAGAACTAAAGTAACAAAGATAGGTATAACCATTGCATACAATAAAAGATGCAGCAACCACATGTGAATGTGCAGGGATCATTTTGTATCTTCTGACTAATATTCCACGTGATCTTAAAACTTTGTCCAGAAAAAATAAGTATTGGATGTACTTATTAGCGCTTCTGTTGGCATTTTTATACCATCTGGAGTTATGTTAAGGTAATTTTTTTTTCCATTTGGGGTTGCTTTAAAGTATTAATAGAATCTAGCAATCCGGTGAGGTGTGGCATGGCTATTGAGGGGAAATGGAGGAGGCCATGCAGGGGGGAAAGATGTTTGAACTTAAATAAGTAGAAATAAAGCCGCAAGAGTCGGTTTTAAAAAAGCTGATGGTTTTTTAGCCAGTTTTCAAGACTAAATTGTTGGAATTTAAACATTCCACACATTTGTAATTTTTCACCATTCAAACTTCTTTCACATACAAATAGTAAATCCTGCAAAAAAAATACATATTCCTTTAGATAGTAAGCTCACAAGGGCATTGGTTATCTCTCTTTGGTGTCTTTAGCTACTGTTAATTTTTGTTCATCGTTATGGATTTGTCATTTTGACTTTTGTTATTGTCTGATATTTGTGCAATACACTTGTCTTAGTCTTTAGGCAGGTTTTTTTCAGGTGCATGACCGTAGACCTACATGAGTTCCGGTCTGATGCAGATCACTGCAAGAGCCGCCTAGTAACATAGGTATGCGTTTACGTTAAATAGAGCACTTCCGGACCAGTGCACCGCAATGTGGGGAGTGTGAACTCCCCATACACTCTTACTGCCTGGTGGCGTAGTGCAATACATTTAGCGTACCACATTGCCCCAGTGTGAAAAAGGCCCTTAAGGTCTTTGTCTATATATTTCTTGGTATGTTATTTTGTATATAGTATTTATAAAAGATGAAACAATGACAAGTGGAACATGTATGAGAAAAGGTCTTTCCCTCTAAAGCAAATTAGTGTATGCTTTTTTGGGTGTTTTACCTTCTTCTGGTATGTAGGAAGTGCAGTCCTTGGTGGTTATACTTCCTTGTGGCTCTCACTTTTCCCACAGTTCCATTTCTGTAGCCTGTCATTGTTTTTTTTCACACTAGTATTAATTGAGATATTATAAACATGCATATGTTATTCAAACAGATGCAGAAAAAGTATCTTTATATCCAGTCTGGTATATCAATATGAGAGAACTAAAGTAACAAAGAGAGGTATAACCATTGCATATATTAAAAGATGCAGCAACCACATGTTTCACATGTGAATGTGCAGGGATCATTTTGTATCTTTTGACTAATATTCCACGTGATCTTAAAACTTTGTCTAGAAAAAATAAGTATTGGATGTACTTATTAGCGCTTCTGTTGGCATTTTCTATACCATCTGGAGATATGTTTAGGTATTTTTTTTTTCCATTTGGGGTTGCTTTAAAGGATTAATAGAATCTAGCAATCCGGTGAGGTGTGGCATGGCTATTGAGGGGAAATGGAGGAGGCCATGCAGGGGGGAAAGATGTTTGAACTTAAAGAAGTAGAAATAATGTCGCGAGAGTCGGTTTTAAAAAAGCTGATGGTTTTTTAACCAGTTTTCAAGACTAAATTGTTGGAATTTAAACATTCCACACATTTGTAATTTTTCACCATTCAAACTTCTTTCACATACAAATAGTAAATCCTGCAAAAAAAAAAAAATACATATTCCTTTAGATAGTAAGCTCACAAGGGCATTGGTTATCTCTCTTTGGTGTCTTTAGCTACTGTTAATTTTTGTTCATCGTTATGGATTTGTCATTTTGACGTTTGTTATTGTCTGATATTTGTGCATTACACTTGTCTTAGTCTTTAGGCAGGTTTTTTCAGGTGCATGACCATAGACCTACATGAGTTCCGGTCTGACGCAGATCACTGCAGGAGCCGCCTAGTAACATAGGTATGCGTTTCCGTTAAATAGAGCACTTACGAACCAGTGCACCGCAATGTGGGGAGTGTGAACTCCCCATACACTCTTACTGCCTGGTGGCGTAGTGCGATACATTTAGCGTACCACATTGCCCCAGTGTGAAAAAAGGCCCTTAAGGTCTTTGTCTATATATTTCTTGGTATGTTATTTTTGTATATAGTATTTATAAAAGATGAAACAATGACAAGTGGAACATGTATGAGAAAAGGTCTTTCCCTCTAAAGCAAATTAGTGTATGCTTTTTTGGGTGTTTTACCTTCTTCTGGTATGTAGGAAGTGCAGTCCTTGGTGGTTATACCTCCTTGTGGCTCTCACTTTTTTTACAGTTCCATTTCTGTAGCCTGTCATTGTTTTTTTTCACACTAGTATTAATTGAGATATTATAAACATGCATATGTTATTCAAACAGATGCAGAAAAAGTAACTTTAAATCCAGTCTGGTATATCAATATGAGAGAACTAAAGTAACAAAGATAGGTATAACCATTGCATACAATAAAAGATGCAGCAACCACATGTTTCACATGTGAATGTGCAGGGATCATTTTGTATCTTCTGACTAATATTCCACGTGATCTTAAAACTTTGTCCAGAAAAAAATAAGTATTGGATGTACTTATTAGCGCTTCTGTTGGCATTTTTATACCATCTGGAGTTATGTTAAGGTAATTTTTTTTTCCATTTGGGGTTGCTTTAAAGTATTAATAGAATCTAGCAATCCGGTGAGGTGTGGCATGGCTATTGAGGGGAAATGGAGGAGGCCATGCAGGGGGGAAAGATGTTTGAACTTAAATAAGTAGAAATAAAGCCGCAAGAGTCGGTTTTAAAAAAGCTGATGGTTTTTTAACCAGTTTTCAAGACTAAATTGTTGGAATTTAAACATTCCACACATTTGTAATTTTTCACCATTCAAACTTTTTTCACATACAAATAGTAAATCCTGCAAAAAAAATACATATTCCTTTAGATAGTAAGCTCACAAGTGCATTGGTTATCTCTCTTTGGTGTCTTTAGCTACTGTTAATTTTTGTTCATCGTTATGGATTTGTCATTTTGACTTTTGTTATTGTCTGATATTTGTGCATTACACTTGTCTTAGTCTTTAGGCAGGTTTTTTCAGGTGCATGACCATAGACCTACATGAGTTCCGGTCTGACGCAGATCACTGCAGGAGCCGCCTAGTAACATAGGTATGCATTTACGTTAAATAGAGCACTTCCGGACCAATGCACCGCAATGTGGGGAGTGTGAACTCCCCATACACTCTTATTGCCTGGTGGCGTAGTGCGATACATTTAGCGTACCACATTGCCCCAGTGTGAAAAAGGCCCTTAAGGTCTTTGTCTATATATTTCTTGGTATGTTATTTTTGTATATAGTATTTATAAAAGATGAAACAATGACAAGTGGAACATGTATGAGAAAAGGTCTTTCCCTCTAAAGCAAATTAGTGTATGCTTTTTTGGGTGTTTTATCTTCTTCTGGTATGTAGGAAGTGCAGTCCTTGGTGGTTATACTTCCTTGTGGCTCTCACTTTTTCCTACAGTTCCATTTCTGTAGCCTGTCATTGTTTTTTTTCACACTAGTATTAATTGAGATATTATAAACATGCATATGTTATTCAAACAGATGCAGAAAAAGTATCTTTAAATCCAGTCTGGTATATCAATATGAGAGAACTAAAGTAACAAAGAGAGGTATAACCATTGCATATAATAAAAGATGCAGCAACCACATGTTTCACATGTGAATGTGCAGGGATCATTTTGTATCTTTTGACTAATATTCCACGTGATCTTAAAACTTTGTCCAGAAAAAATAAGTATTGGATGTACTTATTAGCGCTTTTGTTGGCATTTTCTATACCATCTGGAGATATGTTTAGGTAATTTTTTTTTTCCATTTGGGGTTGCTTTAAAGTATTAATAGAATCTAGCAATCCGGTGAGGTGTGGCATGGCTATTGAAGGGAAATAGAGGAGGCCATGCAGGGGGGAAAGATGTTTGAACTTAAATAAGTAGAAATAAAGCCGCAAGAGTCGGTTTTAAAAAAGCTGATGGTTTTTTAACCAGTTTTCAAGACTAAATTGTTGGAATTTAAACAATCCACACATTTGTAATTTTTCACCATGCAAACTTCTTTCACATACAAATAGTAAATCCTGCAAAAAATACATATTCCTTTAGATAGTAAGCTCACAAGGGCATTGGTTATCTCTCTTTGGTGTCTTTAGCTACTGTTAATTTTTGTTCATCGTTATGGATTTGTCATTTTGACGTTTGTTATTGTCTGATATTTGTGCATTACACTTGTCTTAGTCTTTAGGCAGGTTTTTTCAGGTGCATGACCATAGACCTACATGAGTTCCGGTCTGACGCAGATCACTGCAGGAGCCGCCTAGTAACATAGGTATGCGTTTACGTTAAATAGAGCACTTACGGACCAGTGCACCGCAATGTGGGGAGTGTGAACTCCCCATACACTCTTACTGACTGGTGGCGTAGTGCGATACATTTAGCGTACCACATTGCCCCAGTGTGAAAAAGGCCCTTAAGGTCTTTGTCTATATATTTCTTGGTATGTTATTTTTGTATATAGTATTTATAAAAGATGAAACAATGACAAGTGGAACATGTATGAGAAAAGGTCTTTCCCTCTAAAGCAAATTAGTGTATGCTTTTTTGGGTGTTTTACCTTCTTCTGGTATGTAGGAAGTGCAGTCCTTGGTGGTTATACTTCCTTGTGGCTCTCACTTTTTTTACAGTTCCATTTCTGTAGCCTGTCATTGTTTTTTTTCACACTAGTATTAATTGAGATATTATAAACATGCATATGTTATTCAAACAGATGCAGAAAAAGTAACTTTAAATCCAGTCTGGTATATCAATATGAGAGAACTAAAGTAACAAAGATAGGTATAACCATTGCATACAATAAAAGATGCAGCAACCACATGTTTCACATGTGAATGTGCAGGGATCATTTTGTATCTTCTGACTAATATTCCACGTGATCTTAAAACTTTGTCCAGAAAAAAATAAGTATTGGATGTACTTATTAGCGCTTCTGTTGGCATTTTTATACCATCTGGAGTTATGTTAAGGTAATTTTTTTTTCCATTTGGGGTTGCTTTAAAGTATTAATAGAATCTAGCAATCCGGTGAGGTGTGGCATGGCTATTGAGGGGAAATGGAGGAGGCCATGCAGGGGGGAAAGATGTTTGAACTTAAATAAGTAGAAATAAAGCCGCAAGAGTCGGTTTTAAAAAAGCTGATGGTTTTTTAACCAGTTTTCAAGACTAAATTGTTGGAATTTAAACATTCCACACATTTGTAATTTTTCACCATTCAAACTTTTTTCACATACAAATAGTAAATCCTGCAAAAAAAATACATATTCCTTTAGATAGTAAGCTCACAAGTGCATTGGTTATCTCTCTTTGGTGTCTTTAGCTACTGTTAATTTTTGTTCATCGTTATGGATTTGTCATTTTGACTTTTGTTATTGTCTGATATTTGTGCAATACACTTGTCTTAGTCTTTAGGCAGGTTTTTTTCAGGTGCATGACCGTAGACCTACATGAGTTCCGGTCTGATGCAGATCACTGCAAGAGCCGCCTAGTAACATAGGTATGCGTTTACGTTAAATAGAGCACTTCCGGACCAGTGCACCGCAATGTGGGGAGTGTGAACTCCCCATACACTCTTACTGCCTGGTGGCGTAGTGCAATACATTTAGCGTACCACATTGCCCCAGTGTGAAAAAGGCCCTTAAGGTCTTTGTCTATATATTTCTTGGTATGTTATTTTGTATATAGTATTTATAAAAGATGAAACAATGACAAGTGGAACATGTATGAGAAAAGGTCTTTCCCTCTAAAGCAAATTAGTGTATGCTTTTTTGGGTGTTTTACCTTCTTCTGGTATGTAGGAAGTGCAGTCCTTGGTGGTTATACTTCCTTGTGGCTCTCACTTTTCCCACAGTTCCATTTCTGTAGCCTGTCATTGTTTTTTTCACACTAGTATTAATTGAGATATTATAAACATGCATATGTTATTCAAACAGATGCAGAAAAAGTATCTTTATATCCAGTCTGGTATATCAATATGAGACAACTAAAGTAACAAAGAGAGGTATAACCATTGCATATATTAAAAGATGCAGCAACCACATGTTTCACATGTGAATGTGCAGGGATCATTTTGTATCTTTTGACTAATATTCCACGTGATCTTAAAACTTTGTCTAGAAAAAATAAGTATTGGATGTACTTATTAGCGCTTCTGTTGGCATTTTCTATACCATCTGGAGATATGTTTAGGTATTTTTTTTTTCCATTTGGGGTTGCTTTAAAGGATTAATAGAATCTAGCAATCCGGTGAGGTGTGGCATGGCTATTGAGGGGAAATGGAGGAGGCCATGCAGGGGGGAAAGATGTTTGAACTTAAAGAAGTAGAAATAATGTCGCGAGAGTCGGTTTTAAAAAAGCTGATGGTTTTTTAACCAGTTTTCAAGACTAAATTGTTGGAATTTAAACATTCCACACATTTGTAATTTTTCACCATTCAAACTTCTTTCACATACAAATAGTAAATCCTGCAAAAAAAAAAAATACATATTCCTTTAGATAGTAAGCTCACAAGGGCATTGGTTATCTCTCTTTGGTGTCTTTAGCTACTGTTAATTTTTGTTCATCGTTATGGATTTGTCATTTTGACGTTTGTTATTGTCTGATATTTGTGCATTACACTTGTCTTAGTCTTTAGGCAGGTTTTTTCAGGTGCATGACCATAGACCTACATGAGTTCCGGTCTGACGCAGATCACTGCAGGAGCCGCCTAGTAACATAGGTATGCGTTTCCGTTAAATAGAGCACTTACGAACCAGTGCACCGCAATGTGGGGAGTGTGAACTCCCCATACACTCTTACTGCCTGGTGGCGTAGTGCGATACATTTAGCGTACCACATTGCCCCAGTGTGAAAAAAGGCCCTTAAGGTCTTTGTCTATATATTTCTTGGTATGTTATTTTTGTATATAGTATTTATAAAAGATGAAACAATGACAAGTGGAACATGTATGAGAAAAGGTCTTTCCCTCTAAAGCAAATTAGTGTATGCTTTTTTGGGTGTTTTACCTTCTTCTGGTATGTAGGAAGTGCAGTCCTTGGTGGTTATACTTCCTTGTGGCTCTCACTTTTTCCTACAGTTCCATTTCTGTAGCCTGTCATTGTTTTTTTTCACACTAGTATTAATTGAGATATTATAAACATGCATATGTTATTCAAACAGATGCAGAAAAAGTATCTTTAAATCCAGTCTGGTATATCAATATGAGAGAACTAAAGTAACAAAGAGAGGTATAACCATTGCATATAATAAAAGATGCAGCAACCACATGTTTTACATGTGAATGTGCAGGGATCATTTTGTATCTTTTGACTAATATTCCACGTGATCTTAAAACTTTGTCCAGAAAAAATAAGTATTGGATGTACTTATTAGCGCTTTTGTTGGCATTTTCTATACCATCTGGAGATATGTTTAGGTAATTTTTTTTTCCATTTGGGGTTGCTTTAAAGTATTAATAGAATCTAGCAATCCGGTGAGGTGTGGCATGGCTATTGAAGGGAAATAGAGGAGGCCATGCAGGGGGGAAAGATGTTTGAACTTAAATAAGTAGAAATAAAGCCGCAAGAGTCGGTTTTAAAAAAGCTGATGGTTTTTTAACCAGTTTTCAAGACTAAATTGTTGGAATTTAAACAATCCACACATTTGTAATTTTTCACCATGCAAACTTCTTTCACATACAAATAGTAAATCCTGCAAAAAATACATATTCCTTTAGATAGTAAGCTCACAAGGGCATTGGTTATCTCTCTTTGGTGTCTTTAGCTACTGTTAATTTTTGTTCATCGTTATGGATTTGTCATTTTGACGTTTGTTATTGTCTGATATTTGTGCATTACACTTGTCTTAGTCTTTAGGCAGGTTTTTTCAGGTGCATGACCATAGACCTACATGAGTTCCGGTCTGACGCAGATCACTGCAGGAGCCGCCTAGTAACATAGGTATGCGTTTACGTTAAATAGAGCACTTACGGACCAGTGCACCGCAATGTGGGGAGTGTGAACTCCCCATACACTCTTACTGACTGGTGGCGTAGTGCGATACATTTAGCGTACCACATTGCCCCAGTGTGAAAAAGGCCCTTAAGGTCTTTGTCTATATATTTCTTGGTATGTTATTTTTGTATATAGTATTTATAAAAGATGAAACAATGACAAGTGGAACATGTATGAGAAAAGGTCTTTCCCTCTAAAGCAAATTAGTGTATGCTTTTTTGGGTGTTTTACCTTCTTCTGGTATGTAGGAAGTGCAGTCCTTGGTGGTTATACTTCCTTGTGGCTCTCACTTTTTTTACAGTTCCATTTCTGTAGCCTGTCATTGTTTTTTTTCACACTAGTATTAATTGAGATATTATAAACATGCATATGTTATTCAAACAGATGCAGAAAAAGTAACTTTAAATCCAGTCTGGTATATCAATATGAGAGAACTAAAGTAACAAAGATAGGTATAACCATTGCATACAATAAAAGATGCAGCAACCACATGTTTCACATGTGAATGTGCAGGGATCATTTTGTATCTTCTGACTAATATTCCACGTGATCTTAAAACTTTGTCCAGAAAAAAATAAGTATTGGATGTACTTATTAGCGCTTCTGTTGGCATTTTTATACCATCTGGAGTTATGTTAAGGTAATTTTTTTTTCCATTTGGGGTTGCTTTAAAGTATTAATAGAATCTAGCAATCCGGTGAGGTGTGGCATGGCTATTGAGGGGAAATGGAGGAGGCCATGCAGGGGGGAAAGATGTTTGAACTTAAATAAGTAGAAATAAAGCCGCAAGAGTCGGTTTTAAAAAAGCTGATGGTTTTTTAACCAGTTTTCAAGACTAAATTGTTGGAATTTAAACATTCCACACATTTGTAATTTTTCACCATTCAAACTTTTTTCACATACAAATAGTAAATCCTGCAAAAAAAATACATATTCCTTTAGATAGTAAGCTCACAAGTGCATTGGTTATCTCTCTTTGGTGTCTTTAGCTACTGTTAATTTTTGTTCATCGTTATGGATTTGTCATTTTGACTTTTGTTATTGTCTGATATTTGTGCATTACATTTGTCTTAGTCTTTAGGCAGGTTTTTCAGGTGCATGACCATAGACCTACATGAGTTCCGGTCTGACGCAGATCACTGCAGGAGCCGCCTAGTAACATAGGTATGCATTTACGTTAAATAGAGCACTTCCGGACCAATGCACCGCAATGTGGGGAGTGTGAACTCCCCATACACTCTTATTGCCTGGTGGCGTAGTGCGATACATTTAGCGTACCACATTGCCCCAGTGTGAAAAAGGCCCTTAAGGTCTTTGTCTACATATTTCTTGGTATGTTATTTTTGTATATAGTATTTATAAAAGATGAAACAATGACAAGTGGAACATGTATGAGAAAAGGTCTTTCCCTCTAAAGCAAATTAGTGTATGCTTTTTTGGGTGTTTTACCTTCTTCTGGTATGTAGGAAGTGCAGTCCTTGGTGGTTATACTTCCTTGTGGCTCTCACTTTTTCCTACAGTTCCATTTCTGTAGCCTGTCATTGTTTTTTTTCACACTAGTATTAATTGAGATATTATAAACATGCATATGTTATTCAAACAGATGCAGAAAAAGTATCTTTAAATCCAGTCTGGTATATCAATATGAGAGAACTAAAGTAACAAAGAGAGGTATAACCATTGCATATAATAAAAGATACAGCAACCACATGTTTCACATGTGAATGTGCAGGGATCATTTTGTATCTTCTGACTAATATTCCACGTGATCTTAAAACTTTGTCCAGAAAAAATAATTATTGGATGTACTTATTAGCGCTTTTGTTGGCATTTTCTATACCATCTGGAGATATGTTTAGGTAATTTTTTTTTTCCATTTGGGGTTGCTTTAAAGTATTAATAGAATCTAGCAATCCGGTGAGGTGTGGCATGGCTATTGAAGGGAAATGGAGGAGGCCATGCAGGGGGGAAAGATGTTTGAACTTAAATAAGTAGAAATAAAGCCGCAAGAGTCGGTTTTAAAAAAGCTGATGGTTTTTTAACCAGTTTTCAAGACTAAATTGTTGGAAATTAAACAATCCACACATTTGTAATTTTTCACCATGCAAACTTCTTTCACATACAAATAGTAAATCCTGCAAAAAATACATATTCCTTTAGATAGTAAGCTCACAAGGGCATTGGTTATCTCTCTTTGGTGTCTTTAGCTACTGTTAATTTTTGTTCATCGTTATGGATTTGTCATTTTGACTTTTGTTATTGTGTGATATTTGTGCATTACACTTGTCTTAGTCTTTAGGCAGGTTTTTTCAGGTGCATGACCATAGACCTACATGAGTTCCGGTCTGACGCAGATCACTGCAGGAGCCGCCTAGTAACATAGGTATGCATTTATGTTAAATAGAGCACTTCCGGACCAATGCACCGCAATGTGGGGAGTGTGAACTCCCCATACACTTTTACTGCCTGGTGGCGTAGTGCGATACATTTAGCGTACCACATTGCCCCAGTGTGAAAAAGGCCCTTAAGGTCTTTGTCTATATATTTCTTGGTATGTTATTTTGTATATAGTATTTATAAAAGATGAAACAATGACAAGTGAAACATGTATGAGAAAAGGTCTTTCCCTCTAAAGCAAATTAGTGTATGCTTTTTTGGATGTTTTACCTTCTTCTGGTATGTAGGAAGTGCAGTCCTTGGTGGTTATACTTCCTTGTGGCTCTCACTTTTTCCTACAGTTCCATTTCTGTAGCCTGTCATTGTTTTTTTTCACACTAGTATTAATTGAGATATTATAAACATGCATATGTTATTCAAACAGATGCAGAAAAAGTATCTTTAAATCCAGTCTGGTATATCAATATGAGAGAACTAAAGTAACAAAGAGAGGTATAACCATTGCATATAATAAAAGATGCAGCAACCACATGTTTCACATGTGAATGTGCAGGGATCATTTTGTATCTTTTGACTAATATTCCACGTGATCTTAAAACTTTGTCCAGAAAAAATAAGTATTGGATGTACTTATTAGCGCTTTTGTTGGCATTTTCTATACCATCTGGAGATATGTTTAGGTAATTTTTTTTTTCCATTTGGGGTTGCTTTAAAGTATTAATAGAATCTAGCAATCCGGTGAGGTGTGGCATGGCTATTGAAGGGAAATAGAGGAGGCCATGCAGGGGGGAAAGATGTTTGAACTTAAATAAGTAGAAATAAAGCCGCAAGAGTCGGTTTTAAAAAAGCTGATGGTTTTTTAACCAGTTTTCAAGACTAAATTGTTGGAATTTAAACAATCCACACATTTGTAATTTTTCACCATGCAAACTTCTTTCACATACAAATAGTAAATCCTGCAAAAAATACATATTCCTTTAGATAGTAAGCTCACAAGGGCATTGGTTATCTCTCTTTGGTGTCTTTAGCTACTGTTAATTTTTGTTCATCGTTATGGATTTGTCATTTTGACGTTTGTTATTGTCTGATATTTGTGCATTACACTTGTCTTAGTCTTTAGGCAGGTTTTTTCAGGTGCATGACCATAGACCTACATGAGTTCCGGTCTGACGCAGATCACTGCAGGAGCCGCCTAGTAACATAGGTATGCGTTTACGTTAAATAGAGCACTTACGGACCAGTGCACCGCAATGTGGGGAGTGTGAACTCCCCATACACTCTTACTGACTGGTGGCGTAGTGCGATACATTTAGCGTACCACATTGCCCCAGTGTGAAAAAGGCCCTTAAGGTCTTTGTCTATATATTTCTTGGTATGTTATTTTTGTATATAGTATTTATAAAAGATGAAACAATGACAAGTGGAACATGTATGAGAAAAGGTCTTTCCCTCTAAAGCAAATTAGTGTATGCTTTTTTGGGTGTTTTACCTTCTTCTGGTATGTAGGAAGTGCAGTCCTTGGTGGTTATACTTCCTTGTGGCTCTCACTTTTTTTACAGTTCCATTTCTGTAGCCTGTCATTGTTTTTTTTCACACTAGTATTAATTGAGATATTATAAACATGCATATGTTATTCAAACAGATGCAGAAAAAGTAACTTTAAATCCAGTCTGGTATATCAATATGAGAGAACTAAAGTAACAAAGATAGGTATAACCATTGCCTACAATAAAAGATGCAGCAACCACATCTTTCACATGTGAATGTGCAGGGATCATTTTGTATCTTCTGACTAATATTCCACGTGATCTTAAAACTTTGTCCAGAAAAAAATAAGTATTGGATGTACTTATTAGTGCTTCTGTTGGCATTTTTTATACCCTCTGGAGACATGTTTAGGTAATTTTTTTACCATTTGGGGTTGCTTTAAAGCAGGGGTCCCCAACCTTTTTGAGCCCGGGGCCCACTATCCCGACCAAAATTTTCTCCGGGGCCCCCCGGGGGGGGGGGAGTGGGCGTGGCTAGTGTTAGCGGCAGCAGCCCCCCCTTTTTTCTTAGATTCCACAGTATAGCAAGTACAGTTTCCACAGTATAGCAAGTACAGTTAGCCTAGTATAGCAAGTATAGTTACCCCAGTATAGCAAGTACAGTTACCACAGTATAGCCAGTACAGTTAGCCTAGTATAGCAAGTATAGTTACCCCAGTATAGCAAGTACAGTTACCACAGTATAGCAAGTACAGTTACCACAGTATAGCAAGTACAGTTACCACAGTATAGCAAGTACAGTTACCACAGTATAGCAAGTACAGTTACCACAGTATAGCAAGTACAGTTAGCCCAGTATAGCAAGTACAGTTAGCCCAGTATAGCAAGTACAGTTACCACAGTATAGCCAGTACAGTTAGCCTAGTATAGCAAGTACAGTTAGCCTAGTATAGCAAGTACAGTTAGCCTAGTATAGCAAGTACAGTTACCACAGTATAGCAAGTACAGTTAGCCTAGTATAGCAAGTACAGTTACCACAGTATAGCAAGTACAGTTAGCCCAGTGTAGCAAGTACAGTTACCACACTATAGCAAGTACAGTTAGCCTAGTATAGCAAGTATAGCTACCCCAGTATAGCCAGTAGTTACCCCAGTATAGCAAGTACAGTTAGCCTAGTATAGCAAGTATAGTTACCCCAGTATAGCAAGTACAGTTAGCCTAGTATAGCAAGTATAGCTACCCCAGTATAGCCAGTAGTTACCCCAGTATAGCAAGTATAGTTAGCCTAGTATAGCAAGTATAGCTACCCCAGTATAGCAAGTACAGTTAGCCTAGTATAGCAAGTATAGCTACCCCAGTATAGCAAGTACAGTTAGCCTAGTATAGCAAGTATAGTTACCCCAGTATAGCTAGTACAGTTACCACAGTATAGCAAGTATAGTTACCCCAGTATAGTAAGTACAGTTAGCCTAGTATAGCAAGTATAGCTACCCCAGTATAGCCAGTAGTTACCCCAGTATAGCAAGTACAGTTAGCCTAGTATAGCAAGTATATCTACCCCAGTATAGCAAGTACAGTTACCACAGTATAGCAAGTACACTTAGCCTAGTATAGCAAGTATAGTTACCCCAGTATAGCAAGTACAGTTACCACACTATAGCAAGTACAGTTAGCCTACTATAGCAAGTATAGTTACCCCAGTATAGCTAGTACAGTTACCACAGTATAGCAAGTACAGTCAGCCCAGTATAGCAAGTACAGTTAGCCTAGTATAGCAAGTATAGTTAACCCAGTATAGCAAGTATAGTTAGCCCAGTATAGCAAGTATAGTTAGCCCAGTATAGCCAGTAGTTAGCTCAGAATAGCAAGTATAGTTAGCCCAGAATAGCAAGTATAGTTAGCCCAGAATAGCAAGTATAGTTAGCCCAGAATAGCAAGTATAGTTAGCCCAGAATAGCAAGTATAGTTAGCCCAGAATAGCAAGTATAGTTAGCCCAGTATAGCAAGTATAGTTAGCCCAGTATAGCAAGTATAGTTAGCCCAGTATAGCAAGTATAGTTAGCCCAGTATAGCAAGTATAGTTAGCCGAGTATAGCAAGTATAGTTAGCCCGCAAACAAGCCAGCAAGAGGTGGATCAAAAACTGCACAGAACTATGATCACTGCATACTTGTTAAATTGCATGTGTAACAATCCCAGGCCTAAGGCCTGACCTATGCAGCACAGAAGTATCGGAACAGGTAGTGAGGCTAGATTCAAAGGTGGAAAAACGCTGGTATATAGACAGCCGCCTTACCGAGTCTCGCTGCCTCACACTGCCCGGGAAAAGCGCAGCTGCATAGGCTACACACGCTGACGCCAAGAAAGATGGGATGGGTTGGGCTGGGCGTGACTTCCGGCTTCTGCGGCTGCGCTCTAATGCGTGCAGGAGGAGATGTAGCCGCGTGCACTCGCGGCTAATGAAGGAGGGGGCGGGACGGTAGTCACCAGCAAAAAAATCATTGTGAGGCAGGGGATTTGCCGCGGCCCGGTGCGAAACGCCCCGCGGCCCGGTATTGGGTCGCGGACCGGGGGTTGGGGACCCCTGCTTTAAAGTATTAATATAATCTAGCAATCCGGTGAGGTGTGGCATGGCTATTGAGGGGAAATGGAGGAGGCCATGCAGGGGGGAAAGATGTTTGAACTTAAAGAAGTAGAAATAAAGCCGCTAGAGTCGGCTAGAGTCGGCTTTTTGAAAAAGCTGATGGTTTTTGAACCAGTTTTCAAGACTAAATTGTTTGAATTTAAACATTCCACACATTTGTAATTTTTCACCATTCAAACTTCTTTCACATACAAATAGTAAATCCTGCAAAAAAAAAATACATATTCCTTTAGATAGTAAGCTCACAAGGGCATTGGTTATCTCTCTTTGGTGTCTTTAGCTACTGTTAATTTTTGTTCATCGTTATGGATTTGTCATTTTGACTTTTGTTATTGTCTGATATTTGTGCAATACACTTGTCTTAGTCTTTAGGCAGGTTTTTTTCAGGTGCATGACCGTAGACCTACATGAGTTCCGGTCTGATGCAGATCACTGCAAGAGCCGCCTAGTAACATAGGTATGCGTTTACGTTAAATCGAGCACTTCCGGACCAGTGCACCGCAATGTGGGGAGTGTGAACTCCCCATACACTCTTACTGCCTGGTGGCGTAGTGCAATACATTTAGCGTACCACATTGCCCCAGTGTGAAAAAGGCCCTTAAGGTCTTTGTCTATATATTTCTTGGTATGTTATTTTGTATATAGTATTTATAAAAGATGAAACAATGACAAGTGGAACATGTATGAGAAAAGGTCTTTCCCTCTAAAGCAAATTAGTGTATGCTTTTTGGGGTGTTTTACCTTCTTCTGGTATGTAGGAAGTGCAGTCCTTGGTGGTTATACTTCCTTGTGGCTCTCACTTTTCCCACAGTTCCATTTCTGTAGCCTGTCATTGTTTTTTTTCACACTAGTATTAATTGAGATATTATAAACATGCATATGTTATTCAAACAGATGCAGAAAAAGTATCTTTATATCCAGTCTGGTATATCAATATGAGAGAACTAAAGTAACAAAGAGAGGTATAACCATTGCATATATTAAAAGATGCAGCAACCACATGTTTCACCTGTGAATGTGCAGGGATCATTTTGTATCTTTTGACTAATATTCCACGTGATCTTAAAACTTTGTCTAGAAAAAATAAGTATTGGATGTACTTATTAGCGCTTCTGTTGGCATTTTCTATACCATCTGGAGATATGTTTAGGTATTTTTTTTTTTCCATTTGGGGTTGCTTTAAAGGATTAATAGAATCTAGCAATCCGGTGAGGTGTGGCATGGCTATTGAGGGGAAATGGAGGAGGCCATGCAGGGGGGAAAGATGTTTGAACTTAAAGAAGTAGAAATAATGTCGCGAGAGTCGGTTTTAAAAAAGCTGATGGTTTTTTAACCAGTTTTCAAGACTAAATTGTTGGAATTTAAACATTCCACACATTTGTAATTTTTCACCATTCAAACTTCTTTCACATACAAATAGTAAATCCTGCAAAAAAAAAAAATACATATTCCTTTAGATAGTAAGCTCACAAGGGCATTGGTTATCTCTCTTTGGTGTCTTTAGCTACTGTTAATTTTTGTTCATCGTTATGGATTTGTCATTTTGACGTTTGTTATTGTCTGATATTTGTGCATTACACTTGTCTTAGTCTTTAGGCAGGTTTTTTCAGGTGCATGACCATAGACCTACATGAGTTCTGGTCTGACGCAGATCACTGCAGGAGCCGCCTAGTAACATAGGTATGCGTTTCCGTTAAATAGAGCACTTACGAACCAGTGCACCGCAATGTGGGGAGTGTGAACTCCCCATACACTCTTACTGCCTGGTGGCGTAGTGCGATACATTTAGCGTACCACATTGCCCCAGTGTGAAAAAAGGCCCTTAAGGTCTTTGTCTATATATTTCTTGGTATGTTATTTTTGTATATAGTATTTATAAAAGATGAAACAATGACAAGTGGAACATGTATGAGAAAAGGTCTTTCCCTCTAAAGCAAATTAGTGTATGCTTTTTTGGGTGTTTTACCTTCTTCTGGTATGTAGGAAGTGCAGTCCTTGGTGGTTATACCTCCTTGTGGCTCTCACTTTTTTTACAGTTCCATTTCTGTAGCCTGTCATTGTTTTTTTTCACACTAGTATTAATTGAGATATTATAAACATGCATATGTTATTCAAACAGATGCAGAAAAAGTAACTTTAAATCCAGTCTGGTATATCAATATGAGAGAACTAAAGTAACAAAGATAGGTATAACCATTGCATACAATAAAAGATGCAGCAACCACATGTTTCACATGTGAATGTGCAGGGATCATTTTGTATCTTCTGACTAATATTCCACGTGATCTTAAAACTTTGTCCAGAAAAAAATAAGTATTGGATGTACTTATTAGCGCTTCTGTTGGCATTTTTATACCATCTGGAGTTATGTTAAGGTAATTTTTTTTCCATTTGGGGTTGCTTTAAAGTATTAATAGAATCTAGCAATCCGGTGAGGTGTGGCATGGCTATTGAGGGGAAATGGAGGAGGCCATGCAGGGGGGAAAGATGTTTGAACTTAAATAAGTAGAAATAAAGCCGCAAGAGTCGGTTTTAAAAAAGCTGATGGTTTTTTAACCAGTTTTCAAGACTAAATTGTTGGAATTTAAACATTCCACACATTTGTAATTTTTCACCATTCAAACTTTTTTCACATACAAATAGTAAATCCTGCAAAAAAAATACATATTCCTTTAGATAGTAAGCTCACAAGTGCATTGGTTATCTCTCTTTGGTGTCTTTAGCTACTGTTAATTTTTGTTCATCGTTATGGATTTGTCATTTTGACTTTTGTTATTGTCTGATATTTGTGCATTACACTTGTCTTAGTCTTTAGGCAGGTTTTTTCAGGTGCATGACCATAGACCTACATGAGTTCCGGTCTGACGCAGATCACTGCAGGAGCCGCCTAGTAACATAGGTATGCATTTACGTTAAATAGAGCACTTCCGGACCAGTGCACCGCAATGTGGGGAGTGTGAACTCCCCATACACTCTTACTGCCTGGTGGCGTAGTGCAATACATTTAGCGTACCACATTGCCCCAGTGTGAAAAAGGCCCTTAAGGTCTTTGTCTATATATTTCTTGGTATGTTATTTTGTATATAGTATTTATAAAAGATGAAACAATGACAAGTGGAACATGTATGAGAAAAGGTCTTTCCCTCTAAAGCAAATTAGTGTATGCTTTTTTGGGTGTTTTACCTTCTTCTGGTATGTAGGAAGTGCAGTCCTTGGTGGTTATACTTCCTTGTGGCTCTCACTTTTCCCACAGTTCCATTTCTGTAGCCTGTCATTGTTTTTTTTCACACTAGTATTAATTGAGATATTATAAACATGCATATGTTATTCAAACAGATGCAGAAAAAGTATCTTTATATCCAGTCTGGTATATCAATATGAGAGAACTAAAGTAACAAAGAGAGGTATAACCATTGCATATATTAAAAGATGCAGCAACCACATGTTTCACCTGTGAATGTGCAGGGATCATTTTGTATCTTTTGACTAATATTCCACGTGATCTTAAAACTTTGTCTAGAAAAAATAAGTATTGGATGTACTTATTAGCGCTTCTGTTGGCATTTTCTATACCATCTGGAGATATGTTTAGGTATTTTTTTTTTTCCATTTGGGGTTGCTTTAAAGGATTAATAGAATCTAGCAATCCGGTGAGGTGTGGCATGGCTATTGAGGGGAAATGGAGGAGGCCATGCAGGGGGGAAAGATGTTTGAACTTAAAGAAGTAGAAATAATGTCGCGAGAGTCGGTTTTAAAAAAGCTGATGGTTTTTTAACCAGTTTTCAAGACTAAATTGTTGGAATTTAAACATTCCACACATTTGTAATTTTTCACCATTCAAACTTCTTTCACATACAAATAGTAAATCCTGCAAAAAAAAAAAATACATATTCCTTTAGATAGTAAGCTCACAAGGGCATTGGTTATCTCTCTTTGGTGTCTTTAGCTACTGTTAATTTTTGTTCATCGTTATGGATTTGTCATTTTGACGTTTGTTATTGTCTGATATTTGTGCATTACACTTGTCTTAGTCTTTAGGCAGGTTTTTTCAGGTGCATGACCATAGACCTACATGAGTTCCGGTCTGACGCAGATCACTGCAGGAGCCGCCTAGTAACATAGGTATGCGTTTCCGTTAAATAGAGCACTTACGAACCAGTGCACCGCAATGTGGGGAGTGTGAACTCCCCATACACTCTTACTGCCTGGTGGCGTAGTGCGATACATTTAGCGTACCACATTGCCCCAGTGTGAAAAAAGGCCCTTAAGGTCTTTGTCTATATATTTCTTGGTATGTTATTTTTGTATATAGTATTTATAAAAGATGAAACAATGACAAGTGGAACATGTATGAGAAAAGGTCTTTCCCTCTAAAGCAAATTAGTGTATGCTTTTTTGGGTGTTTTACCTTCTTCTGGTATGTAGGAAGTGCAGTCCTTGGTGGTTATACCTCCTTGTGGCTCTCACTTTTTTTACAGTTCCATTTCTGTAGCCTGTCATTGTTTTTTTTCACACTAGTATTAATTGAGATATTATAAACATGCATATGTTATTCAAACAGATGCAGAAAAAGTAACTTTAAATCCAGTCTGGTATATCAATATGAGAGAACTAAAGTAACAAAGATAGGTATAACCATTGCATACAATAAAAGATGCAGCAACCACATGTTTCACATGTGAATGTGCAGGGATCATTTTGTATCTTCTGACTAATATTCCACGTGATCTTAAAACTTTGTCCAGAAAAAAATAAGTATTGGATGTACTTATTAGCGCTTCTGTTGGCATTTTTATACCATCTGGAGTTATGTTAAGGTAATTTTTTTTTCCATTTGGGGTTGCTTTAAAGTATTAATAGAATCTAGCAATCCGGTGAGGTGTGGCATGGCTATTGAGGGGAAATGGAGGAGGCCATGCAGGGGGGAAAGATGTTTGAACTTAAATAAGTAGAAATAAAGCCGCAAGAGTCGGTTTTAAAAAAGCTGATGGTTTTTTAACCAGTTTTCAAGACTAAATTGTTGGAATTTAAACATTCCACACATTTGTAATTTTTCACCATTCAAACTTTTTTCACATACAAATAGTAAATCCTGCAAAAAAAATACATATTCCTTTAGATAGTAAGCTCACAAGTGCATTGGTTATCTCTCTTTGGTGTCTTTAGCTACTGTTAATTTTTGTTCATCGTTATGGATTTGTCATTTTGACTTTTGTTATTGTCTGATATTTGTGCATTACACTTGTCTTAGTCTTTAGGCAGGTTTTTTCAGGTGCATGACCATAGACCTACATGAGTTCCGGTCTGACGCAGATCACTGCAGGAGCCGCCTAGTAACATAGGTATGCATTTACGTTAAATAGAGCACTTCCGGACCAATGCACCGCAATGTGGGGAGTGTGAACTCCCCATACACTCTTATTGCCTGGTGGCGTAGTGCGATACATTTAGCGTACCACATTGCCCCAGTGTGAAAAAGGCCCTTAAGGTCTTTGTCTATATATTTCTTGGTATGTTATTTTTGTATATAGTATTTATAAAAGATGAAACAATGACAAGTGGAACATGTATGAGAAAAGGTCTTTCCCTCTAAAGCAAATTAGTGTATGCTTTTTTGGGTGTTTTACCTTCTTCTGGTATGTAGGAAGTGCAGTCCTTGGTGGTTATACTTCCTTGTGGCTCTCACTTTTTTTACAGTTCCATTTCTGTAGCCTGTCATTGTTTTTTTTCACACTAGTATTAATTGAGATATTATAAACATGCATATGTTATTCAAACAGATGCAGAAAAAGTAACTTTAAATCCAGTCTGGTATATCAATATGAGAGAACTAAAGTAACAAAGATAGGTATAACCATTGCATACAATAAAAGATGCAGCAACCACATGTTTCACATGTGAATGTGCAGGGATCATTTTGTATCTTCTGACTAATATTCCACGTGATCTTAAAACTTTGTCCAGAAAAAAATAAGTATTGGATGTACTTATTAGCGCTTCTGTTGGCATTTTTATACCATCTGGAGTTATGTTAAGGTAATTTTTTTTTCCATTTGGGGTTGCTTTAAAGTATTAATAGAATCTAGCAATCCGGTGAGGTGTGGCATGGCTATTGAGGGGAAATGGAGGAGGCCATGCAGGGGGGAAAGATGTTTGAACTTAAATAAGTAGAAATAAAGCCGCAAGAGTCGGTTTTAAAAAAGCTGATGGTTTTTTAACCAGTTTTCAAGACTAAATTGTTGGAATTTAAACATTCCACACATTTGTAATTTTTCACCATTCAAACTTTTTTCACATACAAATAGTAAATCCTGCAAAAAAAATACATATTCCTTTAGATAGTAAGCTCACAAGTGCATTGGTTATCTCTCTTTGGTGTCTTTAGCTACTGTTAATTTTTGTTCATCGTTATGGATTTGTCATTTTGACTTTTGTTATTGTCTGATATTTGTGCAATACACTTGTCTTAGTCTTTAGGCAGGTTTTTTTCAGGTGCATGACCGTAGACCTACATGAGTTCCGGTCTGATGCAGATCACTGCAAGAGCCGCCTAGTAACATAGGTATGCGTTTACGTTAAATAGAGCACTTCCGGACCAGTGCACCGCAATGTGGGGAGTGTGAACTCCCCATACACTCTTACTGCCTGGTGGCGTAGTGCAATACATTTAGCGTAAAACATTGCCCCAGTGTGAAAAAGGCCCTTAAGGTCTTTGTCTATATATTTCTTGGTATGTTATTTTGTATATAGTATTTATAAAAGATGAAACAATGACAAGTGGAACATGTATGAGAAAAGGTCTTTCCCTCTAAAGCAAATTAGTGTATGCTTTTTTGGGTGTTTTACCTTCTTCTGGTATGTAGGAAGTGCAGTCCTTGGTGGTTATACTTCCTTGTGGCTCTCACTTTTTCCTACAGTTCCATTTCTGTAGCCTGTCATTGTTTTTTTTCACACTAGTATTAATTGAGATATTATAAACATGCATATGTTATTCAAACAGATGCAGAAAAAGTATCTTTAAATCCAGTCTGGTATATCAATATGAGAGAACTAAAGTAACAAAGAGAGGTATAACCATTGCATATAATAAAAGATGCAGCAACCACATGTTTTACATGTGAATGTGCAGGGATCATTTTGTATCTTTTGACTAATATTCCACGTGATCTTAAAACTTTGTCCAGAAAAAATAAGTATTGGATGTACTTATTAGCGCTTTTGTTGGCATTTTCTATACCATCTGGAGATATGTTTAGGTAATTTTTTTTTCCATTTGGGGTTGCTTTAAAGTATTAATAGAATCTAGCAATCCGGTGAGGTGTGGCATGGCTATTGAAGGGAAATAGAGGAGGCCATGCAGGGGGGAAAGATGTTTGAACTTAAATAAGTAGAAATAAAGCCGCAAGAGTCGGTTTTAAAAAAGCTGATGGTTTTTTAACCAGTTTTCAAGACTAAATTGTTGGAATTTAAACAATCCACACATTTGTAATTTTTCACCATGCAAACTTCTTTCACATACAGATAGTAAATCCTGCAAAAAATACATATTCCTTTAGATAGTAAGCTCACAAGGGCATTGGTTATCTCTCTTTGGTGTCTTTAGCTACTGTTAATGTTAATTTTTGTTCATCGTTATGGATTTGTCATTTTGACGTTTGTTATTGTCTGATATTTGTGCATTACACTTGTCTTAGTCTTTAGGCAGGTTTTTTCAGGTGCATGACCATAGACCTACATGAGTTCCGGTCTGACGCAGATCACTGCAGGAGCCGCCTAGTAACATAGGTATGCGTTTACGTTAAATAGAGCACTTACGGACCAGTGCACCGCAATGTGGGGAGTGTGAACTCCCCATACACTCTTACTGACTGGTGGCGTAGTGCGATACATTTAGCGTACCACATTGCCCCAGTGTGAAAAAGGCCCTTAAGGTCTTTGTCTATATATTTCTTGGTATGTTATTTTTGTATATAGTATTTATAAAAGATGAAACAATGACAAGTGGAACATGTATGAGAAAAGGTCTTTCCCTCTAAAGCAAATTAGTGTATGCTTTTTTGGGTGTTTTACCTTCTTCTGGTATGTAGGAAGTGCAGTCCTTGGTGGTTATACTTCCTTGTGGCTCTCACTTTTTCCTACAGTTCCATTTCTGTAGCCTGTCATTGTTTTTTTTCACACTAGCATTAATTGAGATATTATAAACATGCATATGTTATTCAAACAGATGCAGAAAAAGTATCTTTAAATCCAGTCTGGTATATCAATATGAGAGAACTAAAGTAACAAAGAGAGGTATAACCATTGCATATAATAAAAGATGCAGCAACCACATGTTTCACATGTGAATGTGCAGGGATCATTTTGTATCTTTTGACTAATATTCCACGTGATCTTAAAACTTTGTCCAGAAAAAATAAGTATTGGATGTACTTATTAGCGCTTTTGTTGGCATTTTCTATACCATCTGGAGATATGTTTAGGTAATTTTTTTTTTCCATTTGGGGTTGCTTTAAAGTATTAATAGAATCTAGCAATCCGGTGAGGTGTGGCATGGCTATTGAAGGGAAATAGAGGAGGCCATGCAGGGGGGAAAGATGTTTGAACTTAAATAAGTAGAAATAAAGCCGCAAGAGTCGGTTTTAAAAAAGCTGATGGTTTTTTAACCAGTTTTCAAGACTAAATTGTTGGAATTTAAACAATCCACACATTTGTAATTTTTCACCATGCAAACTTCTTTCACATACAAATAGTAAATCCTGCAAAAAATACATATTCCTTTAGATAGTAAGCTCACAAGGGCATTGGTTATCTCTCTTTGGTGTCTTTAGCTACTGTTAATTTTTGTTCATCGTTATGGATTTGTCATTTTGACGTTTGTTATTGTCTGATATTTGTGCATTACACTTGTCTTAGTCTTTAGGCAGGTTTTTTCAGGTGCATGACCATAGACCTACATGAGTTCCGGTCTGACGCAGATCACTGCAGGAGCCGCCTAGTAACATAGGTATGCGTTTACGTTAAATAGAGCACTTACGGACCAGTGCACCGCAATGTGGGGAGTGTGAACTCCCCATACACTCTTACTGACTGGTGGCGTAGTGCGATACATTTAGCGTACCACATTGCCCCAGTGTGAAAAAGGCCCTTAAGGTCTTTGTCTATATATTTCTTGGTATGTTATTTTTGTATATAGTATTTATAAAAGATGAAACAATGACAAGTGGAACATGTATGAGAAAAGGTCTTTCCCTCTAAAGCAAATTAGTGTATGCTTTTTTGGGTGTTTTACCTTCTTCTGGTATGTAGGAAGTGCAGTCCTTGGTGGTTATACTTCCTTGTGGCTCTCACTTTTTTTACAGTTCCATTTCTGTAGCCTGTCATTGTTTTTTTTCACACTAGTATTAATTGAGATATTATAAACATGCATATGTTATTCAAACAGATGCAGAAAAAGTAACTTTAAATCCAGTCTGGTATATCAATATGAGAGAACTAAAGTAACAAAGATAGGTATAACCATTGCATACAATAAAAGATGCAGCAACCACATGTTTCACATGTGAATGTGCAGGGATCATTTTGTATCTTCTGACTAATATTCCACGTGATCTTAAAACTTTGTCCAGAAAAAAATAAGTATTGGATGTACTTATTAGCGCTTCTGTTGGCATTTTTATACCATCTGGAGTTATGTTAAGGTAATTTTTTTTTCCATTTGGGGTTGCTTTAAAGTATTAATAGAATCTAGCAATCCGGTGAGGTGTGGCATGGCTATTGAGGGGAAATGGAGGAGGCCATGCAGGGGGGAAAGATGTTTGAACTTAAATAAGTAGAAATAAAGCCGCAAGAGTCGGTTTTAAAAAAGCTGATGGTTTTTTAACCAGTTTTCAAGACTAAATTGTTGGAATTTAAACATTCCACACATTTGTAATTTTTCACCATTCAAACTTTTTTCACATACAAATAGTAAATCCTGCAAAAAAAATACATATTCCTTTAGATAGTAAGCTCACAAGTGCATTGGTTATCTCTCTTTGGTGTCTTTAGCTACTGTTAATTTTTGTTCATCGTTATGGATTTGTCATTTTGACTTTTGTTATTGTCTGATATTTGTGCAATACACTTGTCTTAGTCTTTAGGCAGGTTTTTTTCAGGTGCATGACCGTAGACCTACATGAGTTCCGGTCTGATGCAGATCACTGCAAGAGCCGCCTAGTAACATAGGTATGCGTTTACGTTAAATAGAGCACTTCCGGACCAGTGCACCGCAATGTGGGGAGTGTGAACTCCCCATACACTCTTACTGCCTGGTGGCGTAGTGCAATACATTTAGCGTAAAACATTGCCCCAGTGTGAAAAAGGCCCTTAAGGTCTTTGTCTATATATTTCTTGGTATGTTATTTTGTATATAGTATTTATAAAAGATGAAACAATGACAAGTGGAACATGTATGAGAAAAGGTCTTTCCCTCTAAAGCAAATTAGTGTATGCTTTTTTGGGTGTTTTACCTTCTTCTGGTATGTAGGAAGTGCAGTCCTTGGTGGTTATACTTCCTTGTGGCTCTCACTTTTTCCTACAGTTCCATTTCTGTAGCCTGTCATTGTTTTTTTTCACACTAGTATTAATTGAGATATTATAAACATGCATATGTTATTCAAACAGATGCAGAAAAAGTATCTTTAAATCCAGTCTGGTATATCAATATGAGAGAACTAAAGTAACAAAGAGAGGTATAACCATTGCATATAATAAAAGATGCAGCAACCACATGTTTTACATGTGAATGTGCAGGGATCATTTTGTATCTTTTGACTAATATTCCACGTGATCTTAAAACTTTGTCCAGAAAAAATAAGTATTGGATGTACTTATTAGCGCTTTTGTTGGCATTTTCTATACCATCTGGAGATATGTTTAGGTAATTTTTTTTTCCATTTGGGGTTGCTTTAAAGTATTAATAGAATCTAGCAATCCGGTGAGGTGTGGCATGGCTATTGAAGGGAAATAGAGGAGGCCATGCAGGGGGGAAAGATGTTTGAACTTAAATAAGTAGAAATAAAGCCGCAAGAGTCGGTTTTAAAAAAGCTGATGGTTTTTTAACCAGCTTTCAAGACTAAATTGTTGGAATTTAAACAATCCACACATTTGTAATTTTTCACCATGCAAACTTCTTTCACATACAAATAGTAAATCCTGCAAAAAATACATATTCCTTTAGATAGTAAGCTCACAAGGGCATTGGTTATCTCTCTTTGGTGTCTTTAGCTACTGTTAATTTTTGTTCATCGTTATGGATTTGTCATTTTGACGTTTGTTATTGTCTGATATTTGTGCATTACACTTGTCTTAGTCTTTAGGCAGGTTTTTTCAGGTGCATGACCATAGACCTACATGAGTTCCGGTCTGACGCAGATCACTGCAGGAGCCGCCTAGTAACATAGGTATGCGTTTACGTTAAATAGAGCACTTACGGACCAGTGCACCGCAATGTGGGGAGTGTGAACTCCCCATACACTCTTACTGACTGGTGGCGTAGTGCGATACATTTAGCGTACCACATTGCCCCAGTGTGAAAAAGGCCCTTAAGGTCTTTGTGTATATATTTCTTGGTATGTTATTTTTGTATATAGTATTTATAAAAGATGAAACAATGACAAGTGGAACATGTATGAGAAAAGGTCTTTCCCTCTAAAGCAAATTAGTGTATGCTTTTTTGGGTGTTTTACCTTCTTCTGGTATGTAGGAAGTGCAGTCCTTGGTGGTTATACTTCCTTGTGGCTCTCACTTTTCCCACAGTTCCATTTCTGTAGCCTGTCATTGTTTTTTTTCACACTAGTATTAATTGAGATATTATAAACATGCATATGTTATTCAAACAGATGCAGAAAAAGTATCTTTAAATCCAGTCTGGTATATCAATATGAGAGAACTAAAGTAACAAAGAGAGGTATAACCATTGCATATATTAAAAGATGCAGCAACCACATGTTTCACATGTGAATGTGCAGGGATCATTTTGTATCTTTTGACTAATATTCCACGTGATCTTAAAACTTTGTCTAGAAAAAATAAGTATTGGATGTACTTATTAGCGCTTCTGTTGGCATTTTCTATACCATCTGGAGATATGTTTAGGTATTTTTTTTTCCATTTGGGGTTGCTTTAAAGGATTAATAGAATCTAGCAATCCGGTGAGGTGTGGCATGGCTATTGAGGGGAAATGGAGGAGGCCATGCAGGGGGGAAAGATGTTTGAACTTAAAGAAGTAGAAATAATGTCGCGAGAGTCGGTTTTAAAAAAGCTGATGGTTTTTTTAACCAGTTTTCAAGACTAAATTGTTGGAATTTAAACATTCCACACATTTGTAATTTTTCACCATTCAAACTTCTTTCACATACAAATAGTAAATCCTGCAAAAAAAAAAATACATATTCCTTTAGATAGTAAGCTCACAAGGGCATTGGTTATCTCTCTTTGGTGTCTTTAGCTACTGTTAATTTTTGTTCATCGTTATGGATTTGTCATTTTGACTTTTGTTATTGTCTGATATTTGTGCATTACACTTGTCTTAGTCTTTAGGCAGTTTTTTTCAGGTGCATGACCATAGACCTACATGAGTTCCGGTCTGACGCAGATCACTGCAGGATCCGCCTAGTAACATAGGTATGCGTTTACGTTAAATAGAGCACTTCCGGACCAGTGCACCGCAATGTGGGGAGTGTGAACTCCCCATACACTCTTATTGCCTGGTGGCGTAGTAAGATACATTTAGCGTACCACATTGCCCCAGTGTGAAAAAGGCCCTTAAGGTCTTTGTCTATATATTTCTTGGTATGTTATTTTTGTATATAGTATTTATAAAAGATGAAACAATGACAAGTGGAACATGTATGAGAAAAGGTCTTTCCCTCTAAAGCAAATTAGTGTATGCTTTTTTGGGTGTTTTACCTTCTTCTGGTATGTAGGAAGTGCAGTCCTTGGTGGTTATACCTCCTTGTGGCTCTCACTTTTTTTACCGTTCCATTTCTGTAGCCTGTCATTGTAATCCAGTTTGGTATATCAATATGAGAGAACTAAAGTAACAAAGATAGGTATAACCATTGCATATAATAAAAGATACAGCAACCACATGTTTCACATGTGAATGTGCAGGGATCATTTTGTATCTTTTGACTAATATTCCACGTGATTTTAAAACTTTGTCAAGAAAAAATAAGTATTGGATGTACTTATTAGCGCTTTTGTTGGCATTTTCTATACCATCTGGAGATATGTTTAGGTAATTTTTTTTTTCCATTTGGGGTTGCTTTAAAGTATTAATAGAATCTAGCAATCCGGTGAGGTGTGGCATGGCTATTGAGGGGAAATGGAGGAGGCCATGCAGGGGGGAAAGATGTTTGAACTTAAATAAGTAGAAATAAAGCCGCAAGAGTCGGTTTTAAAAAAGCTGATTTTTTTTTAACCAGTTTTCAAGACTAAATTGTTGGAATTTAAACATTCCATACATTTGTAATTTTTCACCATTCAAACTTTTTTCACATACAAATAGTAAATCCTGCAAAAAAAATACATATTCCTTTAGATAGTAAGCTCACAAGTGCATTGGTTATCTCTCTTTGGTGTCTTTAGCTACTGTTAATTTTTGTTCATCGTTATGGATTTGTCATTTTGACTTTTGTTATTGTCTGATATTTGTGCATTACACTTGTCTTAGTCTTTAGGCAGGTTTTTTCAGGTGCATGACCATAGACCTACATGAGTTCCGGTCTGACGCAGATCACTGCAGGAGCCGCCTAGTAACATAGGTATGCATTTACGTTAAATAGAGCACTTCCGGACCAATGCACCGCAATGTGGGGAGTGTGAACTCCCCATACACTCTTATTGCCTGGTGGCGTAGTGCGATACATTTAGCGTACCACATTGCCCCAGTGTGAAAAAGGCCCTTAAGGTCTTTGTCTATATATTTCTTGGTATGTTATTTTTGTATATAGTATTTATAAAAGATGAAACAATGACAAGTGGAACATGTATGAGAAAAGGTCTTTCCCTCTAAAGCAAATTAGTGTATGCTTTTTTGGGTGTTTTACCTTCTTCTGGTATGTAGGAAGTGCAGTCCTTGGTGGTTATACTTCCTTGTGGCTCTCACTTTTCCCACAGTTCCATTTCTGTAGCCTGTCATTGTTTTTTTTCACACTAGTATTAATTGAGATATTATAAACATGCATATGTTATTCAAACAGATGCAGAAAAAGTATCTTTAAATCCAGTCTGGTATATCAATATGAGAGAACTAAAGTAACAAAGAGAGGTATAACCATTGCATATATTAAAAGATGCAGCAACCACATGTTTCACATGTGAATGTGCAGGGATCATTTTGTATCTTTTGACTAATATTCCACGTGATCTTAAAACTTTGTCTAGAAAAAATAAGTATTGGATGTACTTATTAGCGCTTCTGTTGGCATTTTCTATACCATCTGGAGATATGTTTAGGTATTTTTTTTTTCCATTTGGGGTTGCTTTAAAGGATTAATAGAATCTAGCAATCCGGTGAGGCGTGGCATGGCTATTGAGGGGAAATGGAGGAGGCCATGCAGGGGGGAAAGATGTTTGAACTTAAAGAAGTAGAAATAATGTCGCGAGAGTCGGTTTTAAAAAAGCTGATGGTTTTTTAACCAGTTTTCAAGACTAAATTGTTGGAATTTAAACATTCCACACATTTGTAATTTTTCACCATTCAAACTTCTTTCACATACAAATAGTAAATCCTGCAAAAAAATACTTATTTTTTTAGATAGTAAGCTCACAAGGGCATTGGTTATCTCTCTTTGGTGTCTTTAGCTACTGTTAATTTTTGTTCATCGTTATGGATTTGTCATTTTGACTTTTGTTATTGTCTGATATTTGTGCAATACACTTGTCTTAGTCTTTAGGCAGGTTTTTTTCAGGTGCATGACCGTAGACCTACATGAGTTCCGGTCTGACGCAGATCACTGCAAGAGCTGCCTAGTAACATAGGTATGCGTTTACGTTAAATAGAGCACTTCCGGACCAGTGCACCGCAATGTGGGGAGTGTAAACTCCCCATACACTCTTACTGCCTGGTGGCGTAGTGCAATACATTTAGCGTACCACATTGCCCCAGTGTGAAAAAGGCCCTTAAGGTCTTTGTCTATATATTTCTTGGTATGTTATTTTGTATATAGTATTTATAAAAGATGAAACAATGACAAGTGGAACATGTATGAGAAAAGGTCTTTCCCTCTAAAGCAAATTAGTGTATGCTTATTTGGGTGTTTTACCTTCTTCTGGTATGTAGGAAGTGCAGTCTTTGGTGGTTATACTTCCTTGTGGCTCTCACTTTTCCCACAGTTCCATTTCTGTAGCCTGTCATTGTTTTTTTTCACACTAGTATTAATTGAGATATTATAAACATGCATATGTTATTCAAACAGATGCAGAAAAAGTATCTTTAAATCCAGTCTGGTATATCAATATGAGAGAACTAAAGTAACAAAGAGAGGTATAACCATTGCATATATTAAAAGATGCAGCAACCACGTTTCACATGTGAATGTGCAGGGATCATTTTGTATCTTTTGACTAATATTCCACGTGATCTTAAAACTTTGTCTAGAAAAAATAAGTATTGGATGTACTTATTAGCGCTTCTGTTGGCATTTTCTATACCATCTGGAGATATGTTTAGGTATTTTTTTTTCCATTTGGGGTTGCTTTAAAGGATTAATAGAATCTAGCAATCCGGTGAGGTGTGGCATGGCTATTGAGGGGAAATGGAGGAGGCCATGCAGGGGGGAAAGATGTTTGAACTTAAAGAAGTAGAAATAATGTCGCGAGAGTCGGTTTTAAAAAAAGCTGATGGTTTTTTAACCAGTTTTCAAGACTAAATTGTTGGAATTTAAACATTCCACACATTTGTAATTTTTCACCATTCAAACTTCTTTCACATACAAATAGTAAATCCTGCAAAAAAATAAGCTCACAAGGGCATTGGTTATCTCTCTTTGGTGTCTTTAGCTACTGTTAATTTTTGTTCATCGTTATGGATTTGTCATTTTGACGTTTGTTATTGTCTGATATTTGTGCATTACACTTGTCTTAGTCTTTAGGCAGGTTTTTTCAGGTGCATGACCATAGACCTACATGAGTTCCGGTCTGACGCAGATCACTGCAGGAGCTGCCTAGTAACATAGGTATGCGTTTACGTTAAATAGAGCACTTACGGACCAGTGCACCGCAATGTGGGGAGTGTGAACTCCCCATACACTCTTACTGACTGGTGGCGTAGTGCGATACATTTAGCGTACCACATTGCCCCAGTGTGAAAAAGGCCCTTAAGGTCTTTGTCTATATATTTCTTGGTATGTTATTTTTGTATATAGTATTTATAAAAGATGAAACAATGACAAGTGGAACATGTATGAGAAAAGGTCTTTCCCTCTAAAGCAAATTAGTGTATGCTTTTTTTGGGTGTTTTACCTTCTGGTATGTAGGAAGTGCAGTCCTTGGTGGTTATACTTCCTTGTGGCTCTCACTTTTCCCACAGTTCCATTTCTGTAGCCTGTCATTGTTTTTTTTCACACTAGTATTAATTGAGATATTATAAACATGCATATGTTATTCAAACAGATGCAGAAAAAGTATCTTTAAATCCAGTCTGGTATATCAATATGAGAGAACTAAAGTAACAAAGAGAGGTATAACCATTGCATATATTAAAAGATGCAGCAACCACATGTTTCACATGTGAATGTGCAGGGATCATTTTGTATCTTTTGACTAATATTCCACGTGATCTTAAAACTTTGTCTAGAAAAAATAAGTATTGGATGTACTTATTAGCGCTTCTGTTGGCATTTTCTATACCATCTGGAGATATGTTTAGGTATTTTTTTTTTCCATTTGGGGTTGCTTTAAAGGATTAATAGAATCTAGCAATCCGGTGAGGTGTGGCATGGCTATTGAGGGGAAATGGAGGAGGCCATGCAGGGGGGAAAGATGTTTGAACTTAAAGAAGTAGAAATAATGTCGCGAGAGTCGGTTTTAAAAAAGCTGATGGTTTTTTAACCAGTTTTCAAGACTAAATTGTTGGAATTTAAACATTCCACACATTTGTAATTTTTTACCATTCAAACTTCTTTCACATACAAATAGTAAATCCTGCAAAAAAAAAATACATATTCCTTTAGATAGTAAGCTCACAAGGGCATTGGTTATCTCTCTTTGGTGTCTTTAGCTACTGTTAATTTTTGTTCATCGTTATGGATTTGTCATTTTGACTTTTGTTATTGTCTGATATTTGTGCATTACACTTGTCTTAGTCTTTAGGCAGTTTTTTTCAGGTGCATGACCATAGACCTACATGAGTTCCGGTCTGACGCAGATCACTGCAGGATCCGCCTAGTAACATAGGTATGCGTTTACATTAAATAGAGCACTTCCGGACCAGTGCACCGCAATGTGGGGAGTGTGAACTCCCCATACACTCTTACTGCCTGGTGGCGTAGTAAGATACATTTAGCGTACCACATTGCCCCAGTGTGAAAAAGGCCCTTAAGGTCTTTGTCTATATATTTCTTGGTATGTTATTTTTGTATATAGTATTTATAAAAGATGAAACAATGACAAGTGGAACATGTATGAGAAAAGGTCTTTCCCTCTAAAGCAATTTAGTGTATGCTTTTTTGGGTGTTTTACCTTCTTCTGGTATGTAGGAAGTGCAGTCCTTGGTGGTTATACTTCCTTGTGGCTCTCACTTTTCCCACAGTTCCATTTCTGTAGCCTGTCATTGTTTTTTTCACACTAGTATTAATTGAGATATTATAAACATGCATATGTTATTCAAACAGATGCAGAAAAAGTATCTTTAAATCCAGTCTGGTATATCAATATGAGAGAAAAGTAACAAAGAGAGGTATAACCATTGCATATTTTAAAAGATGCAGCAACCACATGTTTCACATGTGAATGTGCAGGGATCATTTTGTATCTTTTGACTAATATTCCACGTGATCTTAAAACTTTGTCTAGAAAAAATAAGTATTGGATGTACTTATTAGCGCTTCTGTTGGCATTTTCTATACCATCTGGAGATATGTTTAGGTATTTTTTTTTCCATTTGGGGTTGCTTTAAAGGATTAATAGAATCTAGCAATCCGGTGAGGTGTGGCATGGCTATTGAGGGGAAATGGAGGAGGCCATGCAGGGGGGAAAGATGTTTGAACTTAAAGAAGTAGAAATAATGTTGCGAGAGTCGGTTTTAAAAAAGCTGATGGTTTTTTAACCAGTTTTCAAGACTAAATTGTTGGAATTTAAACATTCCACACATTTGTAATTTTTCACCATTCAAACTTCTTTCACATACAAATAGTAAATCCTGCAAAAAAAAAAAATACATATTCCTTTAGATAGTAAGCTCACAAGGGCATTGGTTATCTCTCTTTGGTGTCTTTAGCTACTGTTAATTTTTGTTCATCGTTATGGATTTGTCATTTTGACTTTTGTTATTGTCTGATATTTGTGCATTACACTTGTCTTAGTCTTTAGGCAGTTTTTTCAGGTGCATGACCATAGACCTACATGAGTTCCGGTCTGACGCAGATCACTTCAGGATCCGCCTAGTAACATAGGTATGCATTTACGTTAAATAGAGCACTTCCGGACCAGTGCACCGCAATGTGGGGAGTGTGAACTCCCCATACACTCTTACTGCCTGGTGGCGTAGTAAGATACATTTAGCGTACCACATTGCCCCAGTGTGAAAAAAGGCCCTTAAGGTCTTTGTCTATATATTTCTTGGTATGTTATCTTTGTATATAGTATTTATAAAAGATGAAACAATGACAAGTGGAACATGTATGAGAAAAGGTCTTTCCCTCTAAAGCAAATTAGTGTATGCTTTTTTAGGTGTTTTACCTTCTTCTGGTATGTAGGAAGTGCAGTCCTTGGTGGTTATACCTCCTTGTGGCTCTCACTTTTTTTACCGTTCCATTTCTGTAGCCTGTCATTGTAATCCAGTTTGGTATATCAATATGAGAGAACTAAAGTAACAAAGATAGGTATAACCATTGCATATAATAAAAGATACAGCAACCACATGTTTCACATGTGAATGTGCAGGGATCATTTTGTATCTTTTGACTAATATTCCACGTGATTTTAAAACTTTGTCAAGAAAAAATAAGTATTGGATGTACTTATTAGCGCTTTTGTTGGCATTTTCTATACCATCTGGAGATATGTTTAGGTAATTTTTTTTTTCCATTTGGGGTTGCTTTAAAGTATTAATAGAATCTAGCAATCCGGTGAGGTGTGGCATGGCTATTGAGGGGAAATGGAGGAGGCCATGCAGGGGGGAAAGATGTTTGAACTTAAATAAGTAGAAATAAAGCCGCAAGAGTCGGTTTTAAAAAAGCTGATTTTTTTTTAACCAGTTTTCAAGACTAAATTGTTGGAATTTAAACATTCCATACATTTGTAATTTTTCACCATTCAAACTTTTTTCACATACAAATAGTAAATCCTGCAAAAAAAATACATATTCCTTTAGATAGTAAGCTCACAAGTGCATTGGTTATCTCTCTTTGGTGTCTTTAGCTACTGTTAATTTTTGTTCATCGTTATGGATTTGTCATTTTGACTTTTGTTATTGTCTGATATTTGTGCATTACACTTGTCTTAGTCTTTAGGCAGGTTTTTTCAGGTGCATGACCATAGACCTACATGAGTTCCGGTCTGACGCAGATCACTGCAGGAGCCGCCTAGTAACATAGGTATGCATTTACGTTAAATAGAGCACTTCCGGACCAATGCACCGCAATGTGGGGAGTGTGAACTCCCCATACACTCTTATTGCCTGGTGGCGTAGTGCGATACATTTAGCGTCCCACATTGCCCCAGTGTGAAAAAGGCCCTTAAGGTCTTTGTCTATATATTTCTTGGTATGTTATTTTTGTATATAGTATTTATAAAAGATGAAACAATGACAAGTGGAACATGTATGAGAAAAGGTCTTTCCCTCTAAAGCAAATTAGTGTATGCTTTTTTGAGTGTTTTACCTTCTTCTGGTATGTAGGAAGTGCAGTCCTTGGTGGTTATACTTCCTTGTGGCTCTCACTTTTCCCACAGTTCCATTTCTGTAGCCTGTCATTGTTTTTTTTCACACTAGTATTAATTGAGATATTATAAACATGCATATTTTATTCAAACAGATGCAGAAAAAGTATCTTTAAATCCAGTCTGGTATATCAATATGAGAGAACTAAAGTAACAAAGAGAGGTATAACCATTGCATATATTAAAAGATGCAGCAACCACATGTTTCACATGTGAATGTGCAGGGATCATTTTGTATCTTTTGACTAATATTCCACGTGATCTTAAAACTTTGTCTAGAAAAAATAAGTATTGGATGTACTTATTAGCGCTTCTGTTGGCATTTTCTATACCATCTGGAGATATGTTTAGGTATTTTTTTTTTCCATTTGGGGTTGCTTTATAGGATTAATAGAATCTAGCAATCCGGTGAGGCGTGGCATGGCTATTGAGGGGAAATGGAGGAGGCCATGCAGGGGGGAAAGATGTTTGAACTTAAAGAAGTAGAAATAATGTCGCGAGAGTCGGTTTTAAAAAAGCTGATGGTTTTTTAACCAGTTTTCAAGACTAAATTGTTGGAATTTAAACATTCCACACATTTGTAATTTTTCACCATTCAAACTTCTTTCACTTACAAATAGTAAATCCTGCAAAAAAATACTTATTTTTTTAGATAGTAAGCTCACAAGGGCATTGGTTATCTCTCTTTGGTGTCTTTAGCTACTGTTAATTTTTGTTCATCGTTATGGATTTGTCATTTTGACTTTTGTTATTGTCTGATATTTGTGCAATACACTTGTCTTAGTCTTTAGGCAGTTTTTTTTCAGGTGCATGACCGTAGACCTACATGAGTTCCGGTCTGACGCAGATCACTGCAAGAGCTGCCTAGTAACATAGGTATGCGTTTACGTTAAATAGAGCACTTCCGGACCAGTGCACCGCAATGTGGGGAGTGTGAACTCCCCATACACTCTTACTGCCTGGTGGCGTAGTGCAATACATTTAGCGTACCACATTGCCCCAGTGTGAAAAAGGCCCTTAAGGTCTTTGTCTATATATTTCTTGGTATGTTATTTTGTATATAGTATTTATAAAAGATGAAACAATGACAAGTGGAACATGTATGAGAAAAGGTCTTTCCCTCTAAAGCAAATTAGTGTATGCTTATTTGGGTGTTTTACCTTCTTCTGGTATGTAGGAAGTGCAGTCTTTGGTGGTTATACTTCCTTGTGGCTCTCACTTTTCCCACAGTTCCATTTCTGTAGCCTGTCATTGTTTTTTTTCACACTAGTATTAATTGAGATATTATAAACATGCATATGTTATTCAAACAGATGCAGAAAAAGTATCTTTAAATCCAGTCTGGTATATCAATATGAGAGAACTAAAGTAACAAAGAGAGGTATAACCATTGCATATATTAAAAGATGCAGCAACCACATGTTTCACATGTGAATGTGCAGGGATAATTTTGTATCTTTTGACTAATATTCCACGTGATCTTAAAACTTTGTCTAGAAAAAATAAGTATTGGATGTACTTATTAGCGCTTCTGTTGGCATTTTCTATACCATCTGGAGATATGTTTAGGTATTTTTTTTCCATTTGGGGTTGCTTTAAAGGATTAATAGAATCTAGCAATCCGGTGAGGTGTGGCATGGCTATTGAGGGGAAATGGAGGAGGCCATGCAGGGGGGAAAGATGTTTGAACTTAAAGAAGTAGAAATAATGTCGCGAGAGTCGGTTTTAAAAAAAGCTGATGGTTTTTTAACCAGTTTTCAAGACTAAATTGTTGGAATTTAAACATTCCACACATTTGTAATTTTTCACCATTCAAACTTCTTTCACATACAAATAGTAAATCCTGCAAAAAAATAAGCTCACAAGGGCATTGGTTATCTCTCTTTGGTGTCTTTAGCTACTGTTAATTTTTGTTCATCGTTATGGATTTGTCATTTTGACGTTTGTTATTGTCTGATATTTGTGCATTACACTTGTCTTAGTCTTTAGGCAGGTTTTTTCAGGTGCATGACCATAGACCTACATGAGTTCCGGTCTGACGCAGATCACTGCAGGAGCTGCCTAGTAACATAGGTATGCGTTTACGTTAAATAGAGCACTTACGGACCAGTGCACCGCAATGTGGGGAGTGTGAACTCCCCATACACTCTTACTGACTGGTGGCGTAGTGCGATACATTTAGCGTACCACATTGCCCCAGTGTGAAAAAGGCCCTTAAGGTCTTTGTCTATATATTTCTTGGTATGTTATTTTTGTATATAGTATTTATAAAAGATGAAACAATGACAAGTGGAACATGTATGAGAAAAGGTCTTTCCCTCTAAAGCAAATTAGTGTATGCTTTTTTGGGTGTTTTACCTTCTGGTATGTAGGAAGTGCAGTCCTTGGTGGTTATACTTCCTTGTGGCTCTCACTTTTCCCACAGTTCCATTTCTGTAGCCTGTCATTGTTTTTTTTCACACTAGTATTAATTGAGATATTATAAACATGCATATGTTATTCAAACAGATGCAGAAAAAGTATCTTTAAATCCAGTCTGGTATATCAATATGAGAGAACTAAAGTAACAAAGAGAGGTATAACCATTGCATATATTAAAAGATGCAGCAACCACATGTTTCACATGTGAATGTGCAGGGATCATTTTGTATCTTTTGACTAATATTCCACGTGATCTTAAAACTTTGTCTAGAAAAAATAAGTATTGGATGTACTTATTAGCGCTTCTGTTGGCATTTTCTATACCATCTGGAGATATGTTTAGGTATTTTTTTTTTCCATTTGGGGTTGCTTTAAAGGATTAATAGAATCTAGCAATCCGGTGAGGTGTGGCATGGCTATTGAGGGGAAATGGAGGAGGCCATGCAGGGGGGAAAGATGTTTGAACTTAAAGAAGTAGAAATAATGTCGCGAGAGTCGGTTTTAAAAAAGCTGATGGTTTTTTAACCAGTTTTCAAGACTAAATTGTTGGAATTTAAACATTCCACACATTTGTAATTTTTCACCATTCAAACTTCTTTCACATACAAATAGTAAATCCTGCAAAAAAAAAATACATATTCCTTTAGATAGTAAGCTCACAAGGGCATTGGTTATCTCTCTTTGGTGTCTTTAGCTACTGTTAATTTTTGTTCATCGTTATGGATTTGTCATTTTGACTTTTGTTATTGTCTGATATTTGTGCATTACACTTGTCTTAGTCTTTAGGCAGTTTTTTTCAGGTGCATGACCATAGACCTACATGAGTTCCGGTCTGACGCAGATCACTGCAGGATCCGCCTAGTAACATAGGTATGCGTTTACATTAAATAGAGCACTTCCGGACCAGTGCACCGCAATGTGGGGAGTGTGAACTCCCCATACACTCTTACTGCCTGGTGGCGTAGTAAGATACATTTAGCGTACCACATTGCCCCAGTGTGAAAAAGGCCCTTAAGGTCTTTGTCTATATATTTCTTGGTATGTTATTTTTGTATATAGTATTTATAAAAGATGAAACAATGACAAGTGGAACATGTATGAGAAAAGGTCTTTCCCTCTAAAGCAAATTAGTGTATGCTTTTTTGGGTGTTTTACCTTCTTCTGGTATGTAGGAAGTGCAGTCCTTGGTGGTTATACTTCCTTGTGGCTCTCACTTTTCCCACAGTTCCATTTCTGTAGCCTGTCATTGTTTTTTTTCACACTAGTATTAATTGAGATATTATAAACATGCATATGTTATTCAAACAGATGCAGAAAAAGTATCTTTAAATCCAGTCTGGTATATCAATATGAGAGAAAAGTAACAAAGAGAGGTATAACCATTGCATATTTTAAAAGATGCAGCAACCACATGTTTCACATGTGAATGTGCAGGGATCATTTTGTATCTTTTGACTAATATTCCACGTGATCTTAAAACTTTGTCTAGAAAAAATAAGTATTGGATGTACTTATTAGCGCTTCTGTTGGCATTTTCTATACCATCTGGAGATATGTTTAGGTATTTTTTTTTTCCATTTGGGGTTGCTTTAAAGGATTAATAGAATCTAGCAATCCGGTGAGGTGTGGCATGGCTATTGAGGGGAAATGGAGGAGGCCATGCAGGGGGGAAAGTTGTTTGAACTTAAAGAAGTAGAAATAATGTCGCGAGAGTCGGTTTTAAAAAAGCTGATGGTTTTTTTAACCAGTTTTCAAGACTAAATTGTTGGAATTTAAACATTCCACACATTTGTTATTTTTCACCATTCAAACTTCTTTCACATACAAATAGTAAATCCGGCAAAAAAAAAAAAACATATTCCTTTAGATAGTAAGCTCACAAGGGCATTGGTTATCTCTCTTTGGTGTCTTTAGCTACTGTTAATTTTTGTTCATCGTTATGGATTTGTCATTTTGACGCTTGTTATTGTCTGATATTTGTGCATTACACTTGTCTTAGTCTTTAGGCAGGTTTTTTCAGGTGCATGACCATAGACCTACATGAGTTCCGGTCTGACGCAGATCACTGCAGGAGCCGCCTAGTAACATAGGTATGCGTTTACGTTAAATAGAGCACTTACGGACCTGTGCACCGCAATGTGGGGAGTGTGAACTCCCCATACACTCTTACTGCCTGGTGGCGTAGTAAGATACATTTAGCGTACCACATTGCCCCAGTGTGAAAAAGGCCCTTAAGGTCTTTGTCTATATATTTCTTGGTATGTTATTTTTGTATATAGTATTTATAAAAGATGAAACAATGACAAGTGGAACATGTATGAGAAAAGGTCTTTCCCTCTAAAGCAAATTAGTGTATGCTTTTTTGGGTGTTTTACCTTCTTCTGGTATGTAGGAAGTGCAGTCCTTGGTGGTTATACCTCCTTGTGGCTCTCATTTTTGCCAACAGTTCCATTTCTGTAGCCTGTCATTGTTTTTTTTCACACTAGTATTAATTGAGATATTATAAACATGCATATGTTATTCAAACAGATGCAGAAAAAGTAACTTTAAATCCAGTCTGGTATATCAATATGAGAGAACTAAAGTAACAAAGATAGGTATAACCATTGCATACAATAAAAGATGCAGCAACCACATGTTTCACATGTTAATGTGCAGGGATCATTTTGTATCTTCTGACTAATATTCCACGTGATCTTAAAACTTTGTCCAGAAAAAAATAAGTAGTGGATGTACTTATTAGCGCTTCTGTTGGCATTTTTATACCATCTGGAGTTATGTTAAGGTAATTTTTTTTTCCATTTGGGGTTGCTTTAAAGTATTAATAGAATCTAGCAATCCGGTGAGGTGTGGCATGGCTATTGAGGGGAAATGGAGGAGGCCATGCAGGGGGGAAAGATGTTTGAACTTAAATAAGTAGAAATAAAGCCGCAAGAGTCGGTTTTAAAAAAGCTGATGGTTTTTTAACCAGTTTTCAAGACTAAATTGTTGGAATTTAAACATTCCACACATTTGTAATTTTTCACCATTCAAACTTTTTCACATACAAATAGTAAATCCTGCAAAAAAAATACATATTCCTTTAGATAGTAAGCTCACAAGGGCATTGGTTATCTCTCTTTGGTGTCTTTAGCTACTGTTAATTTTTGTTCATCGTTATGGATTTGTCATTTTGACTTTTGTTATTGTCTGATATTTGTGCATTACACTTGTCTTAGTCTTTAGGCAGGTTTTTTCAGGTGCATGACCATAGACCTACATGAGTTCCGGTCTTAAGTTTTGATTGTGAGCGCGGACTTTTTAGAATAATTTGAATTTATTGTAACCACAGCAATATTGAGACGCGAACCACGTTTGCAATTTTATTATTGTTTTATCCTAAGCGCATAAGATTTGTTTTAATTGTTTTTTTTCACACTAGTAATAATTGAGATATTATAAACATGCATATGTTATTCAAACAGATGCAGAAAAAGTATCTTTAAATCCAGTCTGGTATATCAATATGAGAGAACTAAAGTAACAAAGAGAGGTATAACCATTGCATATAATAAAAGATGCAGCAACCACATGTTTCACATGTGAATATGCAGGGATCATTTTGTATCTTTTGACTAATATTCCACGTGATCTTAAAACTTTGTCCAGAAAAAAAATAAGTATTGGATGTACTTATTAGCGCTTCTGTTGGCATTTTTTATACCCTCTGGAGATATGTTTAGGTAATTTTTTTTTACCATTTGGGGTTGCTTTAAAGTATTAATATAATCTAGCAATCCGGTGAGGTGTGGCATGGCTATTGAGGGGAAATGGAGGAGGCCATGCAGGGGGAAAGATGTTTGAACTTAAAGAAGTAGAAATAAAGCCGCTAGAGTCGGCTTTTTGAAAAAGCTGATGGTTTTTGAACCAGTTTTCAAGACTAAATTGTTTGAATTTAAACATTCCACACATTTGTAATTTTTCACCATTCAAACTGCTTTCACATACAAATAGTAAATCCTGCAAAAGCAAAAAAATGCATATTCCTTTAAATAGTAAGCTCACAAGGGCATTGGTTATCTCTCTTTGGTGTCTTTAGCTACTGTTAATTTTTGTTCATCGTTATGGATTTGTCATTTTGACTTTTGTTATTGTCTGATATTTGTGCATTACACTTGTCTTAGTCTTTAGGCAGGTTTTTTCAGGTGCATGACCATAGACCTACATGAGTTCCGGTCTGACGCAGATCACTGCAGGAGCCGCCTAGTAACATAGGTATGCGTTTCCGTTATATAGAGCACTTACGAACCAGTGCACCGCAATGTGGGGAGTGTGAACTCCCCATACACTCTTACTGCCTGGTGGCGTAGTGCGATACATTTAGCGTACTACATTGCCCCAGTGTGAAAAAAGGCCCTTAAGGTCTTTGTCTATATATTTCTTGGTATGTTATTTTTGTATATAGTATTTATAAAAGATGAAACAATGACAAGTGGAACATGTATGAGAAAAGGTCTTTCCCTCTAAAGCAAATTAGTGTATGCTTTTTTGGGTGTTTTACCTTCTTCTGGTATGTAGGAAGTGCAGTCCTTGGTGGTTATACCTCCTTGTGGCTCTCACTTTTTTTACCGTTCCATTTCTGTAGCCTGTCATTGTAATCCAGTTTGGTATATCAATATGAGAGAACTAAAGTAACAAAGATAGGTATAACCATTGCATATAATAAAAGATACAGCAACCACATGTTTCACATGTGAATGTGCAGGGATCATTTTGTATCTTTTGACTAATATTCCACGTGATTTTAAAACTTTGTCAAGAAAAAATAAGTATTGGATGTACTTATTAGCGCTTTTGTTGGCATTTTCTATACCATCTGGAGATATGTTTAGGTAATTTTTTTTTTCTATTTGGGGTTGCTTTAAAGTATTAATAGAATCTAGCAATCCGGTGAGGTGTGGCATGGCTATTGAGGGGAAATGGAGGAGGCCATGCAGGGGGGAAAGATGTTTGAACTTAAATAAGTAGAAATAAAGCCGCAAGAGTCGGTTTTAAAAAAGCTGATTTTTTTTAACCAGTTTTCAAGACTAAATTGTTGGAATTTAAACATTCCATACATTTGTAATTTTTCACCATTCAAACTTTTTTCACATACAAATAGTAAATCCTGCAAAAAAAATACATATTCCTTTAGATAGTAAGCTCACAAGTGCATTGGTTATCTCTCTTTGGTGTCTTTAGCTACTGTTAATTTTTGTTCATCGTTATGGATTTGTCATTTTGACTTTTGTTATTGTCTGATATTTGTGCATTACACTTGTCTTAGTCTTTAGGCAGGTTTTTTCAGGTGCATGACCATAGACCTACATGAGTTCCGGTCTGACGCAGATCACTGCAGGAGCCGCCTAGTAACATAGGTATGCATTTACGTTAAATAGAGCACTTCCGGACCAATGCACCGCAATGTGGGGAGTGTGAACTCCCCATACACTCTTATTGCCTGGTGGCGTAGTGCGATACATTTAGCGTCCCACATTGCCCCAGTGTGAAAAAGGCCCTTAAGGTCTTTGTCTATATATTTCTTGGTATGTTATTTTTGTATATAGTATTTATAAAAGATGAAACAATGACAAGTGGAACATGTATGAGAAAAGGTCTTTCCCTCTAAAGCAAATTAGTGTATGCTTTTTTGGGTGTTTTACCTTCTTCTGGTATGTAGGAAGTGCAGTCCTTGGTGGTTATACTTCCTTGTGGCTCTCACTTTTCCCACAGTTCCATTTCTGTAGCCTGTCATTGTTTTTTTTCACACTAGTATTAATTGAGATATTATAAACATGCATATGTTATTCAAACAGATGCAGAAAAAGTATCTTTAAATCCAGTCTGGTATATCAATATGAGAGAACTAAAGTAACAAAGAGAGGTATAACCATTGCATATATTAAAAGATGCAGCAACCACATGTTTCACATGTGAATGTGCAGGGATCATTTTGTATCTTTTGACTAATATTCCACGTGATCTTAAAACTTTGTCTAGAAAAAATAAGTATTGGATGTACTTATTAGCGCTTCTGTTGGCATTTTCTATACCATCTGGAGATATGTTTAGGTATTTTTTTTTTCCATTTGGGGTTGCTTTATAGGATTAATAGAATCTAGCAATCCGGTGAGGCGTGGCATGGCTATTGAGGGGAAATGGAGGAGGCCATGCAGGGGGGAAAGATGTTTGAACTTAAAGAAGTAGAAATAATGTCGCGAGAGTCGGTTTTAAAAAAGCTGATGGTTTTTTAACCAGTTTTCAAGACTAAATTGTTGGAATTTAAACATTCCACACATTTGTAATTTTTCACCATTCAAACTTCTTTCACATACAAATAGTAAATCCTGCAAAAAAATACTTATTTTTTTAGATAGTAAGCTCACAAGGGCATTGGTTATCTCTCTTTGGTGTCTTTAGCTACTGTTAATTTTTGTTCATCGTTATGGATTTGTCATTTTGACTTTTGTTATTGTCTGATATTTGTGCAATACACTTGTCTTAGTCTTTAGGCAGGTTTTTTTCAGGTGCATGACCGTAGACCTACATGAGTTCCGGTCTGACGCAGATCACTGCAAGAGCTGCCTAGTAACATAGGTATGCGTTTACGTTAAATAGAGCACTTCCGGACCAGTGCACCGCAATGTGGGGAGTGTGAACTCCCCATACACTCTTACTGCCTGGTGGCGTAGTGCAATACATTTAGCGTACCACATTGCCCCAGTGTGAAAAAGGCCCTTAAGGTCTTTGTCTATATATTTCTTGGTATGTTATTTTGTATATAGTATTTATAAAAGATGAAACAATGACAAGTGGAACATGTATGAGAAAAGGTCTTTCCCTCTAAAGCAAATTAGTGTATGCTTATTTGGGTGTTTTACCTTCTTCTGGTATGTAGGAAGTGCAGTCTTTGGTGGTTATACTTCCTTGTGGCTCTCACTTTTCCCACAGTTCCATTTCTGTAGCCTGTCATTGTTTTTTTTCACACTAGTATTAATTGAGATATTATAAACATGCATATGTTATTCAAACAGATGCAGAAAAAGTATCTTTAAATCCAGTCTGGTATATCAATATGAGAGAACTAAAGTAACAAAGAGAGGTATAACCATTGCATATATTAAAAGATGCAGCAACCACATGTTTCACATGTGAATGTGCAGGGATAATTTTGTATCTTTTGACTAATATTCCACGTGATCTTAAAACTTTGTCTAGAAAAAATAAGTATTGGATGTACTTATTAGCGCTTCTGTTGGCATTTTCTATACCATCTGGAGATATGTTTAGGTATTTTTTTTTCCATTTGGGGTTGCTTTAAAGGATTAATAGAATCTAGCAATCCGGTGAGGTGTGGCATGGCTATTGAGGGGAAATGGAGGAGGCCATGCAGGGGGGAAAGATGTTTGAACTTAAAGAAGTAGAAATAATGTCGCGAGAGTCGGTTTTAAAAAAAGCTGATGGTTTTTTAACCAGTTTTCAAGACTAAATTGTTGGAATTTAAACATTCCACACATTTGTAATTTTTCACCATTCAAACTTCTTTCACATACAAATAGTAAATCCTGCAAAAAAATAAGCTCACAAGGGCATTGGTTATCTCTCTTTGGTGTCTTTAGCTACTGTTAATTTTTGTTCATCGTTATGGATTTGTCATTTTGACGTTTGTTATTGTCTGATATTTGTGCATTACACTTGTCTTAGTCTTTAGGCAGGTTTTTTCAGGTGCATGACCATAGACCTACATGAGTTCCGGTCTGACGCAGATCACTGCAGGAGCTGCCTAGTAACATAGGTATGCGTTTACGTTAAATAGAGCACTTACGGACCAGTGCACCGCAATGTGGGGAGTGTGAACTCCCCATACACTCTTACTGACTGGTGGCGTAGTGCGATACATTTAGCGTACCACATTGCCCCAGTGTGAAAAAGGCCCTTAAGGTCTTTGTCTATATATTTCTTGGTATGTTATTTTTGTATATAGTATTTATAAAAGATGAAACAATGACAAGTGGAACATGTATGAGAAAAGGTCTTTCCCTCTAAAGCAAATTAGTGTATGCTTTTTTGGGTGTTTTACCTTCTGGTATGTAGGAAGTGCAGTCCTTGGTGGTTATACTTCCTTGTGGCTCTCACTTTTCCCACAGTTCCATTTCTGTAGCCTGTCATTGTTTTTTTTCACACTAGTATTAATTGAGATATTATAAACATGCATATGTTATTCAAACAGATGCAGAAAAAGTATCTTTAAATCCAGTCTGGTATATCAATATGAGAGAACTAAAGTAACAAAGAGAGGTATAACCATTGCATATATTAAAAGATGCAGCAACCACATGTTTCACATGTGAATGTGCAGGGATCATTTTGTATCTTTTGACTAATATTCCACGTGATCTTAAAACTTTGTCTAGAAAAAATAAGTATTGGATGTACTTATTAGCGCTTCTGTTGGCATTTTCTATACCATCTGGAGATATGTTTAGGTATTTTTTTTTTCCATTTGGGGTTGCTTTAAAGGATTAATAGAATCTAGCAATCCGGTGAGGTGTGGCATGGCTATTGAGGGGAAATGGAGGAGGCCATGCAGGGGGGAAAGATGTTTGAACTTAAAGAAGTAGAAATAATGTCGCGAGAGTCGGTTTTAAAAAAGCTGATGGTTTTTTAACCAGTTTTCAAGACTAAATTGTTGGAATTTAAACATTCCACACATTTGTAATTTTTCACCATTCAAACTTCTTTCACATACAAATAGTAAATCCTGCAAAAAAAAAAATACATATTCCTTTAGATAGTAAGCTCACAAGGGCATTGGTTATCTCTCTTTGGTGTCTTTAGCTACTGTTAATTTTTGTTCATCGTTATGGATTTGTCATTTTGACTTTTGTTATTGTCTGATATTTGTGCATTACACTTGTCTTAGTCTTTAGGCAGTTTTTTTCAGGTGCATGACCATAGACCTACATGAGTTCCGGTCTGACGCAGATCACTGCAGGATCCGCCTAGTAACATAGGTATGCGTTTACATTAAATAGAGCACTTCCGGACCAGTGCACCGCAATGTGGGGAGTGTGAACTCCCCATACACTCTTACTGCCTGGTGGCGTAGTAAGATACATTTAGCGTACCACATTGCCCCAGTGTGAAAAAGGCCCTTAAGGTCTTTGTCTATATATTTCTTGGTATGTTATTTTTGTATATAGTATTTATAAAAGATGAAACAATGACAAGTGGAACATGTATGAGAAAAGGTCTTTCCCTCTAAAGCAAATTAGTGTATGCTTTTTTGGGTGTTTTACCTTCTTCTGGTATGTAGGAAGTGCAGTCCTTGGTGGTTATACTTCCTTGTGGCTCTCACTTTTCCCACAGTTCCATTTCTGTAGCCTGTCATTGTTTTTTTTCACACTAGTATTAATTGAGATATTATAAACATGCATATGTTATTCAAACAGATGCAGAAAAAGTATCTTTAAATCCAGTCTGGTATATCAATATGAGAGAAAAGTAACAAAGAGAGGTATAACCATTGCATATTTTAAAAGATGCAGCAACCACATGTTTCACATGTGAATGTGCAGGGATCATTTTGTATCTTTTGACTAATATTCCACGTGATCTTAAAACTTTGTCTAGAAAAAATAAGTATTGGATGTACTTATTAGCGCTTCTGTTGGCATTTTCTATACCATCTGGAGATATGTTTAGGTATTTTTTTTTCCATTTGGGGTTGCTTTAAAGGATTAATAGAATCTAGCAATCCGGTGAGGTGTGGCATGGCTATTGAGGGGAAATGGAGGAGGCCATGCAGGGGGGAAAGTTGTTTGAACTTAAAGAAGTAGAAATAATGTCGCGAGAGTCGGTTTTAAAAAAGCTGATGGTTTTTTTAACCAGTTTTCAAGACTAAATTGTTGGAATTTAAACATTCCACACATTTGTTATTTTTCACCATTCAAACTTCTTTCACATACAAATAGTAAATCCTGCAAAAAAAAACAAACATATTCCTTTAGATAGTAAGCTCACAAGGGCATTGGTTATCTCTCTTTGGTGTCTTTAGCTACTGTTAATTTTTGTTCATCGTTATGGATTTGTCATTTTGACGCTTGTTATTGTCTGATATTTGTGCATTACACTTGTCTTAGTCTTTAGGCAGGTTTTTTCAGGTGCATGACCATAGACCTACATGAGTTCCGGTCTGACGCAGATCACTGCAGGAGCCGCCTAGTAACATAGGTATGCGTTTACGTTAAATAGAGCACTTACGGACCTGTGCACCGCAATGTGGGGAGTGTGAACTCCCCATACACTCTTACTGCCTGGTGGCGTAGTAAGATACATTTAGCGTACCACATTGCCCCAGTGTGAAAAAGGCCCTTAAGGTCTTTGTCTATATATTTCTTGGTATGTTATTTTTGTATATAGTATTTATAAAAGATGAAACAATGACAAGTGGAACATGTATGAGAAAAGGTCTTTCCCTCTAAAGCAAATTAGTGTATGCTTTTTTGGGTGTTTTACCTTCTTCTGGTATGTAGGAAGTGCAGTCCTTGGTGGTTATACCTCCTTGTGGCTCTCATTTTTGCCAACAGTTCCATTTCTGTAGCCTGTCATTGTTTTTTTTCACACTAGTATTAATTGAGATATTATAAACATGCATATGTTATTCAAACAGATGCAGAAAAAGTAACTTTAAATCCAGTCTGGTATATCAATATGAGAGAACTAAAGTAACAAAGATAGGTATAACCATTGCATACAATAAAAGATGCAGCAACCACATGTTTCACATGTTAATGTGCAGGGATCATTTTGTATCTTCTGACTAATATTCCACGTGATCTTAAAACTTTGTCCTGAAAAAAATAAGTAGTGGATGTACTTATTAGCGCTTCTGTTGGCATTTTTATACCATCTGGAGTTATGTTAAGGTAATTTTTTTTTCCATTTGGGGTTGCTTTAAAGTATTAATAGAATCTAGCAATCCGGTGAGGTGTGGCATGGCTATTGAGGGGAAATGGAGGAGGCCATGCAGGGGGGAAAGATGTTTGAACTTAAATAAGTAGAAATAAAGCCGCAAGAGTCGGTTTTAAAAAAGCTGATGGTTTTTTAACCAGTTTTCAAGACTAAATTGTTGGAATTTAAACATTCCACACATTTGTAATTTTTCACCATTCAAACTTCTTTCACATACAAATAGTAAATCCTGCAAAAAAAATACATATTCCTTTAGATAGTAAGCTCACAAGGGCATTGGTTATCTCTCTTTGGTGTCTTTAGCTACTGTTAATTTTTGTTCATCGTTATGGATTTGTCATTTTGACTTTTGTTATTGTCTGATATTTGTGCATTACACTTGTCTTAGTCTTTAGGCAGGTTTTTTCAGGTGCATGACCATAGACCTACATGAGTTCCGGTCTTAAGTTTTGATTGTGAGCGCGGACTTTTTAGAATAATTTGAATTTATTGTAACCACAGCAATATTGAGACGCGAACCACGTTTGCAATTTTATTATTGTTTTATCCTAAGCGCATAAGATTTGTTTTAATTGTTTTTTTTCACACTAGTAATAATTGAGATATTATAAACATGCATATGTTATTCAAACAGATGCAGAAAAAGTATCTTTAAATCCAGTCTGGTATATCAATATGAGAGAACTAAAGTAACAAAGAGAGGTATAACCATTGCATATAATAAAAGATGCAGCAACCACATGTTTCACATGTGAATATGCAGGGATCATTTTGTATCTTTTGACTAATATTCCACGTGATCTTAAAACTTTGTCCAGAAAAAAAATAAGTATTGGATGTACTTATTAGCGCTTCTGTTGGCATTTTTTATACCCTCTGGAGATATGTTTAGGTAATTTTTTTTTACCATTTGGGGTTGCTTTAAAGTATTAATATAATCTAGCAATCCGGAGAGGTGTGGCATGGCTATTGAGGGGAAATGGAGGAGGCCATGCAGGGGGAAAGATGTTTGAACTTAAAGAAGTAGAAATAAAGCCGCTAGAGTCGGCTTTTTGAAAAAGCTGATGGTTTTTGAACCAGTTTTCAAGACTAAATTGTTTGAATTTAAACATTCCACACATTTGTAATTTTTCACCATTCAAACTGCTTTCACATACAAATAGTAAATCCTGCAAAAGCAAAAAAATGCATATTCCTTTAAATAGTAAGCTCACAAGGGCATTGGTTATCTCTCTTTGGTGTCTTTAGCTACTGTTAATTTTTGTTCATCGTTATGGATTTGTCATTTTGACTTTTGTTATTGTCTGATATTTGTGCATTACACTTGTCTTAGTCTTTAGGCAGGTTTTTTCAGGTGCATGACCATAGACCTACATGAGTTCCGGTCTGACGCAGATCACTGCAGGAGCCGCCTAGTAACATAGGTATGCGTTTCCGTTATATAGAGCACTTACGAACCAGTGCACCGCAATGTGGGGAGTGTGAACTCCCCATACACTCTTACTGCCTGGTGGCGTAGTGCGATACATTTAGCGTACTACATTGCCCCAGTGTGAAAAAAGGCCCTTAAGGTCTTTGTCTATATATTTCTTGGTATGTTATTTTTGTATATAGTATTTATAAAAGATGAAACAATGACAAGTGGAACATGTATGAGAAAAGGTCTTTCCCTCTAAAGCAAATTAGTGTATGCTTTTTTGGGTGTTTTACCTTCTTCTGGTATGTAGGAAGTGCAGTCCTTGGTGGTTATACCTCCTTGTGGCTCTCACTTTTTTTACAGTTCCATTTCTGTAGCCTGTCATTGTTTTTTTTCACACTAGTATTAATTGAGATATTATAAACATGCATATGTTATTCAAACAGATGCAGAAAAAGTAACTTTAAATCCAGTCTGGTATATCAATATGAGAGAACTAAAGTAACAAAGATAGGTATAACCATTGCATACAATAAAAGATGCAGCAACCACATGTTTCACATGTGAATGTGCAGGGATCATTTTGTATCTTCTGACTAATATTCCACGTGATCTTAAAACTTTGTCCAGAAAAAATAAGTATTGGATGTACTTATTAGCGCTTCTGTTGGCATTTTTATACCATCTGGAGTTATGTTAAGGTAATTTTTTTTTTCCATTTGGGGTTGCTTTAAAGTATTAATAGAATCTAGCAATCCGGTGAGGTGTGGCATGGCTATTGAGGGGAAATGGAGGAGGCCATGCAGGGGGGAAAGATGTTTGAACTTAAATAAGTAGAAATAAAGCCGCAAGAGTCGGTTTTAAAAAAGCTGATTTTTTTTAACCAGTTTTCAAGACTAAATTGTTGGAATTTAAACATTCCATACATTTGTAATTTTTCACCATTCAAACTTTTTTCACATACAAATAGTAAATCCTGCAAAAAAAATACATATTCCTTTAGATAGTAAGCTCACAAGGGCATTGGTTATCTCTCTTTGGTGTCTTTAGCTACTGTTAATTTTTGTTCATCGTTATGGATTTGTCATTTTGACGTTTGTTATTGTCTGATATTTGTGCATTACACTTGTCTTAGTCTTTAGGCAGGTTTTTTCAGGTGCATGACCATAGACCTACATGAGTTCCGGTCTGACGCAGATCACTGCAGGAGCCGCCTAGTAACATAGGTATGCGTTTACGTTAAATAGAGCACTTACGGACCAGTGCACCGCAATGTGGGGAGTGTGAACTCCCCATACACTCTTACTGACTGGTGGCGTAGTGCGATACATTTAGCGTACCACATTGCCCCAGTGTGAAAAAGGCCCTTAAGGTCTTTGTCTATATATTTCTTGGTATGTTATTTTTGTATATAGTATTTATAAAAGATGAAACAATGACAAGTGGAACATGTATGAGAAAAGGTCTTTCCCTCTAAAGCAAATTAGTGTATGCTTTTTTGGGTGTTTTACCTTCTTCTGGTATGTAGGAAGTGCAGTTCTTGGTGGTTATACTTCCTTGTGGCTCTCACTTTTCCCACAGTTCCATTTCTGTAGCCTGTCATTGTTTTTTTTCACACTAGTATTAATTGAGATATTATAAACATGCATATGTTATTCAAACAGATGCAGAAAAAGTATCTTTAAATCCAGTCTGGTATATCAATATGAGAGAACTAAAGTAACAAAGAGAGGTATAACCATTGCATATATTAAAAGATGCAGCAACCACATGTTTCACATGTGAATGTGCAGGGATCATTTTGTATCTTTTGACTAATATTCCACGTGATCTTAAAACTTTGTCTAGAAAAAATAAGTATTGGATGTACTTATTAGCGCTTCTGTTGGCATTTTCTATACCATCTGGAGATATGTTTAGGTATTTTTTTTTCCATTTGGGGTTGCTTTAAAGGATTAATAGAATCTAGCAATCCGGTGAGGTGTGGCATGGCTATTGAGGGGAAATGGAGGAGGCCATGCAGGGGGGAAAGATGTTTGAACTTAAAGAAGTAGAAATAATGTCGCGAGAGTCGGTTTTAAAAAAGCTGATGGTTTTTTAACCAGTTTTCAAGACTAAATTGTTGGAATTTAAACATTCCACACATTTGTAATTTTTCACCATTCAAACTTCTTTCACATACAAATAGTAAATCCTGCAAAAAAAAAAAAAATACATATTCCTTTAGATAGTAAGCTCACAAGGGCATTGGTTATCTCTCTTTGGTGTCTTTAGCTACTGTTAATTTTTGATCATCGTTATGGATTTGTCATTTTGACGTTTGTTATTGTCTGATATTTGTGCATTACACTTGTCTTAGTCTTTAGGCAGGTTTTTTCAGGTGCATGACCATAGACCTACATGAGTTCCGGTCTGACGCAGATCACTGCAGGAGCCGCCTAGTAACATAGGTATGCGTTTACGTTAAATAGAGCACTTACGGACCAGTGCACCGCAATGTGGGGAGTGTGAACTCCCCATACACTCTTACTGACTGGTGGCGTAGTGCGATACATTTAGCGTACCACATTGCCCCAGTGTGAAAAAGGCCCTTAAGGTCTTTGTCTATATATTTTTTGGTATGTTATTTTTGTATATAGTATTTATAAAAGATGAAACAATGACAAGTGGAACATGTATGAGAAAAGGTCTTTCCCTCTAAAGCAAATTAGTGTATGCTTTTTTGGGTGTTTTACCTTCTTCTGGTATGTAGGAAGTGCAGTCCTTGGTGGTTATACTTCCTTGTGGCTCTCACTTTTTCCTACAGTTCCATTTCTGTAGCCTGTCATTGTTTTTTTCACACTAGTATTAATTGAGAGATTATAAACATGCATATGTTATTCAAACAGATGCAGAAAAAGTATCTTTAAATCCAGTCTGGTATATCAATATGAGAGAACTAAAGTAACAAAGAGAGGTATAACCATTGCATATAATAGAAGATGCAGCAACCACATGTTTCACATGTGAATGTGCAGGGATCATTTTGTATCTTTTGACTAATATTCCACGTGATCTTAAAACTTTGTCCAGAAAAAATAAGTATTGGATGTACTTATTAGCGCTTCTGTTGGCATTTTCTATACCATCTGGAGATATGTTTAGGTAATTTTTGTTTTTCCATTTGGGGTTGCATTAAAGGATTAATAGAATCTAGCAATCCGGTGAGGTGTGGCATGGCTATTGAGGGGAAATGGAGGAGGCCATGCAAGGGGGAAAAGATGCTTGAACTTGAAGAAGTAGAAATAAAGCCGTGAGAGTCTTTTTTAAAAAGCTGATGGTTTTTTAACCAGTTTTCAAGACTAAATTGTTGGAATTTAAACATTCCACACATTTGTAATTTTTCACCATTCAAACTTCTTTCACATACAAATAGTAAATCCTGCAAAAAAAAAAAATACATATTCCTTTAGATAGTAAGCTCACAAGGGCATTGGTTATCTCTCTTTGGTGTCTTTAGCTAATGTTAATTTTTGTTCATCGTTATGGATTTGTCATTTTGACTTTTGTTATTGTCTGTCTGATATTTGTGCATTACACTTGTCTTAGTCTTTAGGCAGGTTTTTTCAGGTGCATGACCATAGACCTACATGAGTTCTAGTCTGACGCAGATCACTGCAGGAGCCGCCTAGTAACATAGGTATGCGTTTACGTTAAATAGAGCACTTCCGGACCAATGCACCGCAATGTGGGGAGTGTGAACTCCCCATACACTCTTACTGCCTGGTGGCGTAGTGCGATACATTTAGCTTACCACATTGCCCCAGTGTGAAAAAGGCCCTTAAGGTCTTTGTCTATATATTTCTTGGTATGTTATTTTTGTATATAGTATTTATAAAAGATGAAACAATGACAAGTGGAACATGTATGAGAAAAGGTCTTTCCCTCTAAAGCAAATTAGTGTATGCTTCTTTGGGTGTTTTACCTTCTTCTGGTATGTAGGAAGTGCAGTCCTTGGTGGTTATACTTCCTTGTGGCTCTCACTTTTTCCTACAGTTCCGTTTCCTTAGCCTGTCATTGTTTTTTTTCACACTAGTATTAATTGAGATATTATAAACATGCATATGTTATTCAAACAGATGCAGAAAAAGTATCTTTAAATCCAGTCTGGTATATCAATATGAGAGAACTAAAGTAACAAAGAGAGGTATAACCATTGCATATAATAAAAGATACAGCAACCACATGTTTCACATGTGAATGTGCAGAGATCATTTTGTATCTTTTGACTAATATTCCACGTGATTTTAAAACTTTGTCCAGAAAAAATAAGTATTGGATGTACTTATTAGCGCTTTTGTTGGCATTTTCTATACCATCTGGAGATATGTTTAGGTAATTTTTTTTCCATTTGGGGTTGCTTTAAAGTATTAATAGAATCTAGCAATCTGGTGAGGTGTGGCATGGCTATTGAGGGGAAATGGAGGAGGCCATGCAGGGGGGAAAGATGTTTGAACTTAAATAAGTAGAAATAAAGCCGCAAGAGTCGGTTTTAAAAAAGCTGATGGTTTTTTAACCCGTTTTCAAGACTAAATTGTTGGAATTTAACCATTCCACACATTTGTAATTTTTCACCATTCAAACTTCTTTCACATACAAATAGTAAATCCTGCAAAAAAAATACATATTCCTTTAGATAGTAAGCTCACAAGGGCATTGGTTATCTCTCTTTGGTGTCTTTAGCTACTGTTATTTTTTGTTCATCGTTATGGATTTGTCATTTTGACTTTTGTTATTTTCTGATATTTGTGCATTACACTTGTCTTAGTCTTTAGGCAGGTTTTTTTCAGGTGCATGACCATAGACCTACATGAGTTCCGGTCTGACGCAGATTACTGCAGGAGCCGCCTAGTAACATAGGTATGCTTTTACGTTAAATAGAGCACTTCCGGACCAGTGCACCGCAATGTGGGGAGTGTGAACTCCCCATACACTCTTACTGCCTGGTGGCGTAGTGCGATACATTTAGCTTACCACATTGCCCCAGTGTGAAAAAGGCCCTTAAGGTCTTTGTCTATATATTTCTTGGTATGTTATTTTTGTATATAGTATTTATAAAAGATGAAACAATGACAAGTGGAACATGTATGAGAAAAGGTCTTTCCCTCTAAAGCAAATTAGTGTATGCTTTTTTGGGTGTTTTACCTTCTTCTGGTATGTAGGAAGTGCAGTCCTTGGTGGTTATACTTCCTTGTGGCTCTCACTTTTTCCTACAGTTCCGTTTCCTTAGCCTGTCATTGTTTTTTTTCACACTAGTATTAATTGAGATATTATAAACATGCATATGTTATTCAAACAGATGCAGAAAAAGTATCTTTAAATCCAGTCTGGTATATCAATATGAGAGAACTAAAGTAACAAAGAGAGGTATAACCATTGCATATAATAAAAGATACAGCAACCACATGTTTCACATGTGAATGTGCAGAGATCATTTTGTATCTTTTGACTAATATTCCACGTGATTTTAAAACTTTGTCCAGAAAAAATAAGTATTGGATGTACTTATTAGCGCTTTTGTTGGCATTTTCTATACCATCTGGAGATATGTTTAGGTAATTTTTTTTCCATTTGGGGTTGCTTTAAAGTATTAATAGAATCTAGCAATCTGGTGAGGTGTGGCATGGCTATTGAGGGGAAATGGAGGAGGCCATGCAGGGGGGAAAGATGTTTGAACTTAAATAAGTAGAAATAAAGCCGCAAGAGTCGGTTTTAAAAAAGCTGATGGTTTTTTAACCCGTTTTCAAGACTAAATTGTTGGAATTTAACCATTCCACACATTTGTAATTTTTCACCATTCAAACTTCTTTCACATACAAATAGTAAATCCTGCAAAAAAAATACATATTCCTTTAGATAGTAAGCTCACAAGGGCATTGGTTATCTCTCTTTGGTGTCTTTAGCTACTGTTATTTTTTGTTCATCGTTATGGATTTGTCATTTTGACTTTTGTTATTTTCTGATATTTGTGCATTACACTTGTCTTAGTCTTTAGGCAGGTTTTTTTCAGGTGCATGACCATAGACCTACATGAGTTCCGGTCTGACGCAGATTACTGCAGGAGCCGCCTAGTAACATAGGTATGCTTTTACGTTAAATAGAGCACTTCCGGACCAGTGCACCGCAATGTGGGGAGTGTGAACTCCCCATACACTCTTACTGCCTGGTGGCGTAGTGCGATACATTTAGCTTACCACATTGCCCCAGTGTGAAAAAGGCCCTTAAGGTCTTTGTCTATATATTTCTTGGTATGTTATTTTTGTATATAGTATTTATAAAAGAGGAAACAATGACACGTGGAACATGTATGAGAAAAGGTCTTTCCCTCTAAAGCAAATTAGTGTATGCTTTTTTGGGTGTTTTACCTTCTTCTGGTATGTAGGAAGTGCAGTCCTTGGTGGTTATACTTCCTTGTGGCTCTCACTTTTTCCTACAGTTCCATTTCTGTAGCCTGTCATTGTTTTTTTTCACACTAGTATTAATTGAGAGATTATAAACATGCATATGTTATTCAAACAGATGCAGAAAAAGTATCTTTAAATCCAGTCTGGTATATCAATATGAGAGAACTAAAGTAACAAAGAGAGGTATAACCATTGCATATAATAGAAGATGCAGCAACCACATGTTTCACATGTGAATGTGCAGGGATCATTTTGTATCTTTTGACTAATATTCCACGTGATCTTAAAACTTTGTCCAGAAAAAATAAGTATTGGATGTACTTATTAGCGCTTCTGTTGGCTATTGAGGGGAAATGGAGGAGGCCATGCAGGGGGAAAAGATACTTGAACTTGAAGAAGTAGAAATAAAGCCGTGAGAGTCTTTTTTAAAAAGCTGATGGTTTTTTAACCAGTTTTCAAGACTAAATTGTTGGAATTTAAACATTCCACACATTTGTAATTTTTCACCATTCAAACTTCTTTCACATACAAATAGTAAATCCTGCAAAAAAAAAAAAATACATATTCCTTTAGATAGTAAGCTCACAAGGGCATTGGTTATCTCTCTTTGGTGTCTTTAGCTAATGTTAATTTTTGTTAATCGTTATGGATTTGTCATTTTGACTTTTGTTATTGTCTGATATTTGTGCATTACACTTGTCTTAGTCTTTAGGCAGGTTTTTTTCAGGTGCATGACCATAGACCTACATGAGTTTCGGTCTGACGCAGATCACTGCAGGAGCCGCCTAGTAACATAGGTATGCGTTTACGTTAAATAGAGCACTTCCGGACCAGTGCACCACAATGTGGGGAGTGTGAACTCCCCATACACTCTTACTGCCTGGTGGCGTAGTGCGATACATTTAGCTTACCACATTGCCCCAGTGTGAAAAAGGCCCTTAAGGTCTTTGTCTATATATTTTTTGGTATGTTATTTTTGTATATAGTATTTATAAAAGATGAAACAATGACACGTGGAACATGTATGAGAAAAGGTCTTTCCCTCTAAAGCAAATTAGTGTATGCTTTTTTGGGTGTTTTACCTTCTTCTGGTATGTAGGAAGTGCAGTCCTTGGTGGTTATACTTCCTTGTGGCTCTCACTTTTTCCTACAGTTCCATTTCTGTAGCATGTCATTGTTTTTTTTCACACTAGTATTAATTGAGATATTATAAACATGCATATGTTATTCAAACAGATGCAAAAAAAGTAACTTTAAATCCAGTCTGGTATATCAATATGAGAGAACTAAAGTAACAAAGAGAGGTATAACCATTGCATATAATAAAAGACGCAGAAATCACATGTTTCACATGTGAATGTGCAGGGATCATTTTGTATCTTTTGACTAATATTCCACGTGATCTTAAAACTTTGTCCAGAAAAAATAAGTATTGGATGTACTTATTAGCGCTTCTGTTGGCATTTTCTATACCATCTGGAGATATGTTTAGGTAATTTTGTTTTTCCATTTGGGGTTGCTTTAAAGGATTAATAGAATCTAGCAATCCGGTGAGGTGTGGCATGGCTATTGAGGGGAAATGGAGGAGGAACTTAAAGAAGTAGAAATAAAGCCGCGAGAGTCGGTTTTAAAAAAGCTGATGGTTTTTTAACCAGTTTTCAAGACTAAATTGTTGGAATTTAAACATTCCACATATTTGTAATTTTTCACCATTCAAACTTCTTTCACATACAAATAGTAAATCTTGAAAAAAAAAATACATATTCCTTTTGATAGTAAGCTCACAAGGGCATTGGTTATCTCTCTTTGGTGTCTTTAGCTACTGTTAATTTTTGTTCATCGTTATGGATTTGTCATTTTGACTTTTGTTATTGTCTGATATTTGTGCATTACACTTGTCTTAGTCTTTAGGCAGGTTTTTTCAGGTGCATGACCATAGACCTACATGAGTTCCGGTCTGACGCAGATCACTGCAGGAGCCGCCTAGTAACATAGGTATGCGTTTACGTTAAATAGAGCACTTCCGGACCAGTGCACCGCAATGTGGGGAGTGTGAACTCCCCGTACACTCTTACTGCCTGGTGGCGTAGTGCGATACATTTAGCGTACCACATTGCCCCAGTGTGAAAAAGGCCCTTAAGGTCTTTGTCTATATATTTCTTGGTATGTTATTTTTTTATATAGTATTTATAAAAGATGAAACAATGACAAGTGGAACATGTATGAGAAAAGGTCTTTACCTCTAAAGCAAATTAGTGTATGCTTTTTAGGTGTTTTACCTTCTTCTGGTATGTAGCCCTTAAGGTCTTTGTCTATATATTTTTTGGTATGTTATTTTTGTATATAGTATTTATAAAAGATGAAACAATGACACGTGGAACATGTATGAGAAAAGGTCTTTCCCTCTAAAGCAAATTAGTGTATGCTTTTTTGGGTGTTTTACCTTCTTCTGGTATGTAGGAAGTGCAGTCCTTGGTGGTTATACTTCCTTGTGGCTCTCACTTTTTCCTACAGTTCCATTTCTGTAGCCTGTCATTGTTTTTTTTTCACACTAGTATTAATTGAGATGTTATAAACATGCATATGTTATTCAAACAGATGCAGAAAAAGTAGTATTTAAATCCGGTCTGGTATATCAATATGAGAGAACTAAAGTAACAAAGAGAGGTATAACCATTGCATATAATAAAAGATGCAGCAACCACATGTTTCACATGTGAATGTGCAGGGATCATTTTGTATCTTTTGACTAATATTCCACGTGATCTTAAAAGTTTCTCCAGAAAAAATAAGTATTGGATGTACTTATTAGCATTTCTGTTGGCGTTTTTTATACTATCTGGATGTTATGATCGCTTCTGCAGCAGGTACTGCTGGCAGTAGTAGTGCTGCAGCTCAGGCAGTTCTGATCTCTTTCCATGCAAGCTGCATAGCTTTGTCTGCCTTTTCCTGCTGTCAGCTTGTGACTGATTATCATTCACCTGTCTGGGAATCTGCATGTCTGCTCCCATTGGATGACCTCAGTATAAAGATCTGCTTCCTGCAGGGCTCCTTGGGCTATCATAGTTTCAGTTTAAGCCTGTCTTGCTGTTGCTTCAGCCCCAGATCGTGTTTCTTGTTCTAAAGATACTTTGCTGGTCTTGCATCATATATTGGTTCATTGCCAATATATATGCATACCAGCACGTTTATTATTTTCCTTGTATTCGTGTTACGTTGATACATCAGTGTCGCTGATGTATACGTACACGAACTGTTTATATCCTGTGTTCAGTTAGTCAGCTTTCCAGCACGTTTTGGTAGTTTGCGCGTATCGTGATCACCCGTGCTGAGTTAGTTATCCTGCTCCTGGTTCTGTTTGTGGATTGCGTTCATCTCTTCGAGGAGATAACGAATTCTTCTGAATCCTGTTCTGTTACCGTTTTTGGATTGCGTTCATCTCTGCGAGGAGATAACGAATCCTTCTGAATCCTGTTCTGTTACCGTTTGTGGATTGCGTTCATCTCTGCGAAGAGATAGCGAATCCTTCTGAGTCCTGTTCCCTGTATTGCTCCAATCCTAGTCAGTGTTCCTGCTTATGTCATATATCGGTTCATTGCCGATATATACATATGTTAGTCAGACGTTACAAATAGTTTCATTGATAGCTGTAATTGTAATACGCTAGGAAAACATACTTATTGCATTTTGTCTGTGTTACGTTCATCTATCTTGATCCTGCTATTTCCTGACTATCCTGTCCTGTCTTTGTGAGGCACGCCATCGCTGCAAACGCATTGGCTGCCTCATTCCAGTCTGTCTTGTTGTGGACGCTTGCTGTCACTAAGTAGAGGCTAGTTAAGCAAGCGTTCATTCTGTCTACTTGTCCTGATCTCCTCAGTTCTGGTTTATGCGCTCAGCGCTACTTTGCGCTGAGACGTTATCACAAAAGCATTGTTTGTGGCTGTTCGGATCTGCACCAGCTCTGTGCGCCACAATCTCCTATTGGAGTCAGTCCTCTTCTCCACTAAACTGGGGATATCCTGATTCCTTGTGCTGGTGTGTGTACCTCCTTCACGTCAGCTTATGTGTTGCATGCTGACTGTGGAGAATACACCACCAAGCCTGACATTATGATAGCCCCATTACCAATCCCCATTGCGGGGGGGATTTCCAGAAATTATGACACTGTTTGTCAGGGGTCCTGCTCCTTTAAAAAATTTGAGAAGCTTGGCCCTGAAGTTACAGACACATTTATAACAGAATTGGTTAAGGTTTTGGCCAATCCCGACTTTCGGGCTTCTGCAATTTCTACCTGGTCTGATTGGATCGTTTGCGCTCTTTTTAAGGGCAAGCTTTTTGATTGGGCAATCGATGTTTTAGATCACACTCAGTTTAGACAAAGTCCTTTGCAATTTATAGCTTTTGTAATTCACAATTGGTTGCGCATAGATCCATTGCCTTTTCCTCTTAATGAGCTTTTGGCAGCAGGTCAATCAGCTGCTCCTTCAATTGCTTGCAAAAATAATCAGCAAGCAGAGAGTAGTTCTGATAATTTCCCTTCAGCTTTGAATAAATCGTCAAAGGCAGCAGGGTCTAAAGCCAAACGTAAACGTTCTAAGAAACGTGTACGATCAGCAGAGTCGTTATCTTTAGCGACTGCGCATCAGACCTGTAATGAGATTCAGCCATTAACAGATAATGAAATGCAATTGTCTTTCGGAGGAGTTAAGTGGACTTATGAAACTACTAATGAACTTTCATCACTGGCCAAGGAAAATAACGATTTTTGGCTGAAAGAATAATCTGAGTATGATTATGAAGAGATATTACAGAGTATCGAACAGATCAATTTATTCGTGCAGCAAGGGAAATTTGCATACACTACAGTTCAACACTTGCTACAAGTATTGGAGATCCTTAGGAATAAGAAATCTGCCAATTGCCTGCTAAATAACCCTATACATGTTCCTGCCACAATCTGTGATCAGCTTGAATGTTCAGATGTTAAGTATGCATGGGATCCTCCATTTGAGAAAGGAGAGATGGAAGCCCTGGTCTGTGAATGGAAGCGTGATTCAAGTTCATTTTGTCAATTCTACAGTGCAAAAAGTGAATTAGTATTGAATGCGTGCATTAAGTCTGCCTATAACCTAATAAAAACTGGTGTGTGTGGGTATGACTTTGTGACTCCATTGATCGATGTGTGGGAAATGATTTTGGATGATTTTTATGTGATTCAGTCAGTTGATACCAGGGAAAGTACCCTGTCAGGTGGAGACTGTCCCACTTCTCCAGTTCCTGAGTCCCTACCTTGTCCAGTGAATGTTCCTGTAATTCCACCCTGTACCATGGATAACTCAGTGTTACGTCCCAGTAAAACAGAAGCTACTGATATTTCCTTAACCTTGCCCTGCACAAATTTATCAGCAGAGGTTCCAGAGGTCCTGCTGACTTCTGAGTCCAGCCTAGCCAGCCCAGTACTCATGAGTCTTTGTTCAGTGAAACAGACATCAGAAAATCTTTGCCTGCCTCTGCAAACACTTCTGTAGAATTTACCTGTGTTAATAAAGTTCAACTCCTGTCTGATCCAGCAGATGCCAATAGATACACTACATTAGTTTCTGAGTCCCAGCAATCCTGTCTAGAAACCTCAGAACCCCAGCATCTGAATTCCCCAATTTTACAATTGAATAGTGATTCAGATGTGCAAACATTGTGTCTTGATCTTCCTGTTTCTACACCTCGCTCTAGTTTCGTGAATAGCTCAGAGCATTTGCTATGTGAACCCGAAATCACAGAATTATTACCTTGTTCAGAAAATGTTCCAGTAAATTTGCCCTGTACCATGAATTGTGCAGTAGATCTCTCCAATGAAGCAGCTCAGGTCACATAATCAATGTGCTGTCCAGCAGGTGCTTCCATGGTTTTGCCCTGCAATGTGGACTATTCAGTGATCCTGTCCAGTGAAGCTGTGGTCGCAGAGTCTCATGCTTCACCCTGTACTTTGGATACTTCAGACCATCTAGCAGAGGAGTCTGAGGCACTGCTTACTTCAGTTGGTGTTGCAATAATATTCACTTGTTTAGCAGCTGTTTTGGAATTACAGTCTGCTCTGGTAAAACTTGATGAATATCTGCCCAGTGAAGCAGAAGCCATTGAAACATTGTCTTTGTCAGCAAGCGTTTTTGATACCTTGCCCAATACACAGTCTGATTTAGCCAATGATGTTGAGTCCTTCTCTGATATTACTGTAGCCAGGGAACTTCAGCCCTGTCCTCTGAATGTTTCAGAAGTCTTGCCCTGTAACATGGATGATTCTGATTCTCTGGAAAGGGTAATAGAAATCTCAGAATTTCAGTCCGGTTTGATGAGTGTTCCTGAAACCCAGCCCTGTATCCTGAAAAATTCTGGTTCTCTGGCCGGTGTGGCAGAAGTTCCAGAGTCCCCTTCCTGTCCAGTGAATCCCTCAGTTTTGCCTAGTCCAGTGGGGGTTTCTGCAATACTGACTTGTTCTGCAGCCCCTCATGAGCTCCAATCCAGTGTATTAGATGAGTCTCTGTCCAGTCCAGAGGAAGTTGTGGAATCCCTATCTAGTTCAGTGCGTACATCAGAAGAGTTGTCCTGTCTTATTAGTGCCCCTGAACCTGATTTGTTAATAACCTTGCTGGAATCCGCGACATCTAAGTCTGATCCTGCATTCTTTTGTGAGAGTCCAGTAGTTGCGAAGTCTAGTCATGATGGATTTTTTTTGGCCAGTCCTGGTTTTGGTCCTATCTTGGCTGACCCTGAGGCTCACAGTTCCTTGACATGCCCAGAGGTTTCTCTTGTGCCAGTGTGTCCAGATGTGCTTTGTGTGCCAGAATGCCCAAGTGTGTCTAAGGTGTTAGCGTGCTCAGATGCTTCCTTAGGAGAGACATGTTCTGATGTTGCCAGTCTGCCTGCATGCCCAGAGATGGTTCTGGTCCTTGAAAGCCCTGATCTTGATATTTGTCCTTGTAACCCTGTCTCGGGAATTGCCCTAGGTTCCATAGGGGTTCTTGATAGTTCTCCATGTTAGCCTAAAGGGCGTTTTGACCTTTTGGGATCTCTGTGGAACTTTAAAGTGTTCTGGGAGATCTCTGAGGAAACTTGTCCTGGTACCTTGGATTGGTTCAACAGTGGGTTTTGTGTTGGTAAGGACAGTTCCGGTGGGCATTGCAAAGGCTTTTGCATTTTTGGATGGTCCCTGGAAGGCAGTGGGTATCACTCAGAGAGCTTCGGGGGGCTTTCTTCTGGAAATCATGGTTCTGATGGGTGTCACACTGGGGCTTGTAGTACTGATGGGCATGGTTCTGTAGGTTCTGGTTCTGATGGGTCCAGTCTTGTGATGACTGATTCTGGATTTTGGTCTTGCCGGGCTGTCCCGGTCATCATGAATAATCAGTTAGGTTATTTCCTTGGGAATGTCAGTTTTGAAAGGCGTCTAGTATCCGCCTTTAAAGGAGGGGGTACTGTTATGATCGCTTCTGCAGCAGGTACTGCTGGCAGTAGTAGTGCTGCAGCTCAGGCAGTTCTGATCTCTTTCCATGCAAGCTGCATAGCTTTGTCTGCCTTTTCCTGCTGTCAGCTTGTGACTGATTATCATTCACCTGGCTGGGAATCTGCATGTCTGCTCCCATTGGATGACCTCAGTATAAAGATCTGCTTCCTGCAGGGCTCCTTGGGCTATCATAGTTTCAGTTTAAGCCTGTCTTGCTGTTGCTTCAGCCCCAGATCGTGTTTCTTGTTCTAAAGATACTTTGCTGGTCTTGCATCATATATTGGTTCATTGCCAATATATATGCATACCAGCACGTTTATTATTTTCCTTGTATTTGTGTTACATTGATACATCAGTGTCGCTGATGTATACGTACACGAACTGTTTATATCCTGTGTTCAGTTAGTCAGCTTTCCAGCACGTTTTGGTAGTTTGCGCGTATCGTGATCACCCGTGCTGAGTTAGTTATCCTGCTCCTGGTTCTGTTTGTGGATTGCGTTCATCTCTGCGAAGAGATAACGAATCCTTCTGAATCCTGTTCTGTTACCGTTTGTGGATTGCGTTCATCTCTGCGAAGAGATAGCGAATCCTTCTGAGTCCTGTTCCCTGTTTTGCTCCAGTCCTAGTCAGTGTTCCTGCTTATGTCATATATCGGTTCATTGCCGATATATACATATGTTAGTCAGACGTTACAAATAGTTTCATTGATAGCTGTAATTGTAATACGCTAGGAAAACATACTTATTGTATTTTTGTCTGTGTTACGTTCATCTATCTTGATCCTGCTATTTCCTGACTATCCTGTCCTGTCTTTGTGAGGCACGCCATCGCTGCAAACGCATTGGCTGCCTCATTCCAGTCTGTCTTGTTGTGGACGCTTGCTGTCACTAAGTAGAGGCTAGTTAAGCAAGCGTTCATTCTGTCTACTTGTCCTGATCTCCTCAGTTCTGGTTTATGCGCTCAGCGCTACTTTGCGCTGAGACGTTATCACGAAAGCATTGTTTGTGGCTGTTCGGATTTGCACCGGCTCTGTGCGCCATAATCTCCTATTGGAGTCAGTCCTCTCCTCCACTAAACTGGGGATATCCTGATTCCTTGTGCTGGTGTGTGTACCTCCTTCACGTCAGCTTATGTGTTGCATGCTGACTGTGGAGAATACACCACCAAGCCTGACACTGGAGATATGTTTAGGTATTTTTTTTTCCAATTGGGGTTGCTTTAAAGTATTAATAGAATCTAGCAATCCGGTGAGGTGTGGCATGGCTATTGAGTGGAAATGGAGGAGGCCATGCAGGGGAGAAAGATGTTTGAACTTAAAGAAGTAGAAATAAAGCCGCAAGAGTCGGTTTTAAAAAAGCTGATGGTTCTTTAACCAGTTTTCAAGACTAAATTGTTGGAGTTTAAACATTCCACACATTTTTAATTTTTCACCATTCAAACTTCTTTCACATACAAATAGTAAATCCTGCAAAAAAAAAAAACATATTCCTTTAGCTAGTAAGCTCACAGGGACATTGGTTATCTCTCTTTGGTGTCTTTAGCTACTGTTAATTTTTGTTCATCGTTATGGATTTGTCATTTTGACTTTTGTTATTGTCTGATATTTGTGCATTACACTTGTCTTAGTCTTTAGGCAGGTTTTTTCAGGTGCATGACCTACATGAGTTCCGGTCTGACGCAGATCACTGCAGGAGCCTCCTAGTAACATAGGTATGCGTTTACGTTAAATAGAACACTTCCGGACCAGTGCACCGCAATGTGGGGAGTGTGAACTCCCCATACACTCTTATTGCCTGGTGGCGTAGTGTGATACATTTAGCATACCACATTGCCCCAGTGTGAAAAAGGCCCTTAAGGTCTTTGTCTATATATTTCTTGGTATGTTATTTTTGTATATAGTATTTATAAAAGATGAAACAATGACAAGTGGAACATGTATGAGAAAAGGTCTTTCCCTCTAAAGCAAATTCGTGTATGCTTTTTCAGGTGTTTTACCTTCTTCTGGTATGTAGGAAGTGCAGTCCTTGGTGGTTATACTTCCTCATGGCTCTAACTTTTTCCTACAGTTCCATTTCTGTAGCCTGTCATTGTTTTTTTTTTTCACACTAGTATTAATTGAGATATTATAAACATGCATATGTTATTCAAACAGATGCAGAAAAAGTATCTTTAAATCCAGTCTGGTATATCAATATGAGAGAAGTAGTTCCAAGGTGAAAAACACAAGTATGCAGCTGTTCATCCATAAAGTACCACAATACGGCTGGGAAATTGTAAAAAAAGATAAGAAGGAAATGCTTCTTGTGTTTAGAAGTATAAGATGGCTACAATTGCCAATATTAACAGTTCAGCATACAAGTGTATTAGTAGATAAACCACTGTTGATCTGTCCTCGATTGTCCTGTCCACGTAGAAGCACCATTCAGGAACCCACTATGGAAGCCATTAAAACTCTCCAAATGAATCCTCAGCCAGATTAAGATATTAGCATACCCTGCAAACAACTTTTTTGCTTCTACAACTCAACAGTGATGAGGAAGAGGAACTGTGGCCTACAGTGCCTGATAATATAGCAAGATAAAACCCTAGCTGTAACACACTGACTGTACCGTTCAGCTCAGCAGATTACAAGAGCATAGCTACTATACCACCAGTCAGTCTGTTTGTCTGTCTATCTATCTATCTTCCTGTCAACAATACTGTCTATCTATCCATCTATCTATCTATCTATCTATCTATCTATCTGCACGATGGTAACATCACAAGTTTACACAAGCTGCAGCGCGTAACACAAAGGAGCCATGCCACTTGCAAAGATCAGCTCTTACATGCTACATGCAGCTAAGTTCTCTGCTTTTGGGGGGAAGCATGCCTCGGCCACTTGGCACTGTGGAAATAGCACCACAAAAAACTAATTTGGCTGTCAAATATTGTCATTTTTAGGTCAACAAGGCCCAAATTTGAACAGTTATATTCAGGTTGAACTTAATATTGACCCAAATTCGTACACCAATCCTGGCTGGAAGAAAAAGTTTTCTAACATTAAAATAAAAATATTGTGGAGCTAAAAAAGTTATTTCAGAGACTATTTGTATTCAGCATGAAAGCAAATGGACTTTGTTACATACTTACAAATGCAATATTCCATATACAGTACCTTATAAGGCCACACCAGGCACAGTCCTCCTACATATGGTAAAAATCCTGTTTACGTGATGACAAATATGACATCCATGTAAATATAGCCAGATGGAACTGGCATAGGTCTTTTACGAATGTTGCTGTTTGAGCTGACAGCTATGGCACATTTAAATTATTAGATTTTTTTTTTTAGAAGAAAAGCTAAATTTAATTAAAAACTCTTTGAAAATATATCTGTTAAATCTTATCACATTTTTCTGTATCAGTAGTATGGAGCATAACAGGTCATCTATTTTTATGTGAATGCTCAATTTAGTTAATTATTTTGTTTGCATTGAATTTAAATTCCTTAAATGGCACAAAACCTGACTGAATATCTTTAATAAAAGAAGCAGATGCCGTATGTTTTAATTAGTGTAGCAACATTTTTAGTAAATTCATTTCTGAAAATGTTCTATATCTACTAAATAACATGATCTCTATCTATCTATCTATCTATCTATCTATCTATCTATCTATCTATCTATCTATCTATCTATCTATCTATGCTTCTTGTATCTTCCTTTTTATACTTCATACAATTCAGATTGTAATTCAACTAAAGCTTCTCTATATTATTATTAGGGTACTTTCTAATATTTCTATACATTATTTTATTAAGACCTTTGTCTCTTTTTCCTGGAACCTTATCAGTGCTGAGGACACTAATTGTAACCCTTTTAATTATGTATGACTTTGTGATGTGAGGGGTAGAATCGTTTAAAGAATAAAAATAAGTATATAGTTTTATATTCACAATTGTTCATTTCATAAAGTAAATTTGAAGAAATGTTGTCTGTGGATGGGGTTTTTGGTTTTTTAAATATGTTTCTTGAACATAAGTAATATCACATTGTAGTATTGCACAAACTCAGGTGATGGTACAGTGTGACAGGCGTGGGCACGGAATGGATAGGTTGTCAGTCAACATTATGAAGGTAAGAAAGCAGAAGAAAAAAAAAGAGAAACAGAAGACTAGAAGAAAAGAAAAACCTTGGGAGAAAAGCAAAACATTTAAATAAGAGAAGATAAAACTGCAGAGATGAAAGCAGAAGAAAATGATTACTATTATTATTTTATAAAAATTTAGTTTTTGGATTCTAATTCAATGAAACTTTTACATTTGCCCTTTATTATAAATAGGTATGGGGTCAAAAATGACCTCATTTACCTATCTACCTAGAAGAGGGTGGGCATCTGGAGGTCTACTTATTTTTAAAGGAGACACCCAATTCGCACCATAAGTACCCCGAAACCTACATCCAGCATTAGTCACAATTGCTGAATCAAAACCTTAACATTTTGCATTGAATTTCGACACTTCGAAAAATGTTGTGAGACGTGACCACGGTGGCAGACCCAGGACCACCTTATGCCAATTGGCGTCAGGTCCTGGAGTTGGCTTGTGCAGGAGATCACGCGCAGGCTGCGCATGCATCTCCTGCTCAGAAGGCTCCGCTCCGCCTTCAGTCTCCCAGCGGCGATCGCCGCTCGGGAGACTGTTAGACGGCAAAACTGCCATCTTTTTACTTAGTACAGCGCTGCAATCCGCAGCAGAGCTGTACTGGGGACAGCCTTGTGACATGGCTGTCCCCTCCATTGGCTGCAGAGTGATCAGCTGTCATAGGCTGAAGCCTATGACAGCCGATCACAGTGATTGGCTGGTGGGGGGAGGGAGGGAGGTGGTAAAAATGAAAGTAAAATACTCATATTTATTAAAGAAATAGAAAATAAATATTTGTCACAAAATCGACAAGGGGGATCAGACCTCACCAACAGAGAGCTCTGTTGGTGGGGAGAAAAGGAGGTGGGGAATCACTGTGTGCTGTGTGGCCCTGCAGCAAGCCCTTAAAGCTGCAGTGGCCATTTTAGTAAAACATGGCCTGGTCTTTAGCGGGGGTTAGCACTGTGGTCCTCAAGTGGTAAATTGTGATTTAGTGCAAATTTTAGCTCTGAAATCCCTAGAGCATGCTCAGTAGGCTCTAGCCTACTTATAGCAATTCACCCAAAAAAAACATTTTTTTCACTTTTTTTTGGCGTTTTCATTATACAAAGTTTTAAAATAAATTCACATAACTTTCAGAATTTACTAGTCAGAATTCTGTGGATTCCAAAGTGGTATTATTTCTGACCCCTGTTCCAGAGGCCCCTTCATGGAGAGCATATATGACATGGGAGGATATTGTTCATGTGGGGGAGCCTCATACTGACTTTCCCATCCATTCAAGTAATAGTAGCCTGCATGGAGACAATGGGTTAAAAAGGCTTGGAGGCTATACCATTTTTTAAATGTTGTTAAAAATCATAAAAAGGGTTTTAAAATGGAGCACCATTGTGAGATGAAACATATGTCTGATCACCTAGGAGAAGCAAGTTTTAACCTTCCTGGCGGTAAGCCCGAGCTGAGCTCGGGGTAAGCCGCCGGAAGGCACTGCTCAGGCCCCGCTGGGCCGATTTGCATAATTTTTTTTTTGCTGCACGCAGCTAGCACTTTGCTAGCTGCGTGCAGTGCCCGATCGCCGCCGCTACCCGCCGATTCGCCGCTATCCGTCGCGCCGCAGCCGCCCCCCCCCCCCAGACCCCGTGCGCTGCCTGGCCAATCAGTGCCAGGCAGCTCTATGGGGTGGATCGGAATCCCCTTTGACGTCACGACGTCGATGACGTCGGTGACGTCATCCCGCCCCGTCGCCATGGCGACGGGGGAAGCCCTCCGGGAGATCCCGTTCTTTGAACGGGATCTCCGGATCTCCGATCGCCGGCGGCGATCGGAGGGGCTGGGGGGATGCCGCTGAGCAGCGGCTATCATGTAGCGAGACTTTGTCTCGCTACATGAAAAAAAAAAAAAAAATTTTAAAAAAAAGATTTGCTGCCCCCTGGCGATTTTTTTGCAAACCGCCAGGAGGGTTAAAGGAGAACTGTAGTGAGAAGTATATGGAGGCTGCCATATTTGTTTCCATTTACGCTATACCAGTTACCTGATTATCCTGCTGAAACTCTGCCTCTAATACTTTCAGCCATAGGCCCTGAACAAGCATGCAGCATATCAGGTGTTTCTGACAATTTTGACAGATATGACAAGATTAGCTGCATGCTTGTTTCTGGTGTTATTCAGCCAAATAGACCAGCAGAGCAGCCAGGCAACTGGTATTGCTTAAAAGAAAAGAAATATGGCAGCCTCCATATGCCTCTTACTACAGTTCTCCTTTAATTGTGATATTCATTTTTGATGATATTCATTTTTGACAATACCTTCCACATCTAAGGGCAAACATTTAATTAGGTGAAGAAACAGTGGTACAGTAAAAGGGTATGCCAACAAATTATTTTTCCCATGACCGGGCAAGCTAATATTTGTGCAGTACTATTATGATCATTGAATTGGGCCTGCTACTAGTTAGGTTTTACTGTTGTGTCTGCACAACTACTGCACATGCTACTGCCTGTCACTTTCTACTAATTATCATGAGTTGCCTATCTCAGCCATCATTTTGTTAATTAACATTAATTAATGTTGACTACTGCATGTTAGGCAACTTTTCTCATTGGTATTTGTCCACGCTCCCTAGGAACTGTCCATTGACATTAATTGACAAATTTCAGGTATCATCACTCTCTTGCATCTCTCTAATCTCCTAGGAAATGTAGAAAGAATGTGGTTTATTCATAACAGCTCTACAAACAGAAGTGATCTAACCAGCTAATTACTCTTGTTCCTGTTATGGAGGGAAGAGTGGGGAGCCAGAGGCTTACATTGTTGGTGACTGATTATCAGGAAGATTAAAGGGAATGGGGATGTTTTTCAATCACAGCCTATTTTATTTCCTACTAACTAAACTCACTCAGAGAAGTGCGAAGGTACAGTAGCTTTCAGATACAACTCTGTCACCCAGTCTGGCTTAATATGTTCATACTATTTGGATGTTATGCCATATGTTTGTTTCAGGTCTATTTCATTTACAAAATAAATTACAAAAGGAATGTTAAAACTTATTGTATATCTAAAAAGATTCTTGTTATGCATGTTTACACCAGAATTATTTAACTGCCTAATGACCGCCCCACGCCAACGAGCGTGGCCGCAGCGGCAGCCCCAGGACCGCCTAACACCAATTGACATTAGGTTCTGGAGTCGGCTACTGCAGGAAATTGCATGCAGGCTGCATGCTCAGCTTCTGCTTGGGGGCAGAGCTCCCCCCTGCCTTCAGTCTCCAAGTGGCGATCACCGCTCGGGAGACTGTTAGATGGCGGAACTGCTGTCTTTCTACTAAGTACAGAGCTGTGATCCATGGCAGCGCTGTACTGGGGATAGCCGTGTGAGACGGCTGTCCCCCTGGGGCACCAGAGAGCGATCAGCTGTCATAGGCTAAAGCTAAAGCCTATGACAGCTTACTGCCGTATTTGGCTGGCGGGGGGTGGGGAATTTTTTTTTATAATAAATAGAAATAAATATTTGTTTTTTTTTTCTCAAATGTTTTTATTATTTTTCCAAACCATATTGGTCATTGACCATAAAGAAGTACAAACAGGAAATACATATTTGTAAAAAAAAAACAAACAAACAAACAACTGGGGGGTGATCAGACCCCACCAACAGAGAGCTCTGTTGGTGTGGAGAAAAGGGGGGGAATCAATTGTGTGCTGTGTTGTGCGACCCTGTAGCTTGGCCTTAAAGCTGCAATGGCCAATTTTACTAAATATGGCCTGGTCTTTAGGGGGGTTTAGCACTGTGGTCCTCAAGAGGTTAATGTGGAACTTATTTTAACCAGTTAATGGCAAAATTACTTATTAAAACGTCCTGTTTGAGCCTGTTAACGGCAACAGGACGTTTTAATAAGTCGCTCGCTCCCGCCGCCGCTTTGCACATGTGCACGCCGCTCCCGCCGTTGTTACCTGTCGGGACTCCGTGTTCCGTGATTGGGGAAGAGGACCAAGCGGTCCTCTACCCAATCGCAATGCCCGGAATGAATGTACATGACCGCGATCAATGGCCGTGTCCATTTATAAAACAAGAAATCGTCACAGTTCAGTAAAATGTAAAAAAAAGTGAACACTTCCTATAAAACAGGAAAGTGTTCACTAGCACCATCTAGTGACCAAAAAGTAAAATTACACATACACGCACATACACTTATGCACAATATTAATAAAATTAATACCTTACACTTCCAAAGCCCCCCCCCCCCCCCCCCAAAAAAAAAAAACTTGTAAAAAATCAGTTTAAAAAAATACATAAATAGTTGCTTTTGGTTTTTTTTAAATCTATATTTTATGAGTGAATATTACTATAACTTTGCTACATAGGGGCTTGTAATTATGTAATTATGGACCGGACAAAAAAAAATAACACCTATATTTCCACACAATATATTGTCGCCATACATTGTGATAGGGACATAATTTAAATATACATCTACGTGTATAAGTGTTTAGTACACATATTACAGCTCCCTGATATGGTTTATGTCTCTGTCTTTATATAGTGTGATACTCCTATTGTTTAATGCCTGAAGAAGCGGGTTTATGCCCGTGAAACGCGTCGCAGTGTTCCTTGGAGTATGTGAATACATTTTCGTTTACTTTAATTGACAGCATCGTGTCTGTTTTGGGTCGGTTGGTCCACCACCACCACCTAGAATTTTAAACCTTTTAGTATCTTTTATCCTACTGGCGCCTCTGTACTTCGACTCATAATTTAAATGGTTTAATAATCAAGACAACTGGGCAAATAAAATGTGTTGGTTTTATCCACAGGAGAACGTTTAGTTTTAAAACTATAATGGCCGAAAACTGAGAACAAAACACAAAACGAGGTATAGATAATTTTGTTGTGATAAGTAGTAATAAAGTTATTAGGGAATAAAAGGGAGGAGCACTGACAGGTGAAAATTGCTCTGGTCTGTTAGGGTAAAAACCACTTGGGGGTGAACTGGTTAAATATCAACATTGGAATGAATTTAATTAAGATCTACATTTTCAATGTATTAGATTTTCAAAGGCAATTTTGATGACCTGAAAACAAACTTTAATTTCCCACCTTATTAAAGGTACAATTATTAATCACAGGTGCCTTATTGATTAAATGTGCATGATTAAAAAGGATGTTTATTGATTAAGTATTTGTGTCCCTTTGTTTGAATTCAGCTAAAACAATATTTGGTCAGTTCTACGTGAAACAATAGACTGCATGCCCGCAGACATTAATTATACCATAAGCAAAATGAAAACTGCATCTCACAGTGCCAGCTTCTGGACAGCTGAAAGCTGGTAAAATGGGTGCTGGGAATATAAGTGATTGCAATAGATCATGTTATCAAGCACTTTTGCAGCACCTCCAATTAAGCAAATATGCCACAATTGTAACACATTATAGTAAACTTGTCTTTTGTAACTCTTTCCACACTTCATAAAACAAATGTGTTACGATGATAATTTTCTGTTTGCTAGTATGTTAGAATTACAATATTTGCTACCACTTCACATACAGTTTTAATTTTTTGGCTATGTCCTTTTTGAACCATCAATAACTGTATCCTTACTTATGCCACCTAAATGAGATATATATATATATATATATATATATATATATATATATATATATATATATATATATATATATATATATATATATATATATATATATATATTCTATTTTTCAAGACAAGTTATACTTTCATTGGGCGGTATTTTTTTCCCCAAGGACAATTTTGTGTTGTATGCAAACTAATGGGGGGGGAAAATATGGAAAAACATAAAAAAAAGTACAGTTTTGAAAAAGTACTACTACTGTAAATTAAAACCATACATTTTATTTGGTTATTTCTCCCGTTTATCACAAAACTTAAATTATGTTCCCGTCACAATTAATGGTGACAATATTTGATTCTGAAGCAATGGTGTGTATTTGCTACAGTGTGTATGTTTCACTTTGAACAGAGACAATAAAAAAGTATTTTTAATGGTATAAATCAAGGAGAAAAAGTTAACAGGAAAGGTTAATTAATACATTTTATTATGTAGATGGCATGATCTGAAAGGGACCTTAAGCACACTAGCACAGCACTTGGGTATGAATTTAACCTATTTTGGTTCCTGGACGTAGAAACTACGTCCAGGAACCATGCGCGCTACTGCGCGCTTTCGCGGCCGATCACGCGCGTGCCTGCAGCTCGTTAGCCAGGCAATCAGTGAATCGGGCTATAGTGCCCGATCACTGATTGCTCTCCCCCCCTGAAAAAGCGACATCTTCTCTCGGAAGCTGTTTTTTTTTTTCTGGCTGTTCCCTCCCCGATGCGTCACTCTAAGCGTGTGTTACGCTTAGAGTGACATCATGTAAACAAACTCATGGCCGCCATCTTGTGGCCAAAAAGTAATACTACAACTGAAAGTAAAAAAAAATAAAAATTAACACACATTTACATTATAAATCTATTGTTTACCTCCCACCCTCCCAAAACTACCCAAATAAAACGTTTACTATAAAAAAAAACATTACAATAAAAAAAAACATGTAAATATTTACCTAAGGGTCTAAACTTTTTAAATATCAATGTAAAGATGAAATATTTCTATATTTTTTTTATTTTAAACTTGTAAATAGTGATAGATGCAAAATGGAAAAAATGCACCTTTATTTCCAAATAAAATATTGTCGCCATACATTGTGATAGGGACATAATTTTAACGGTGTAATAACTGGGACATATGGGCAAATACAATACGTGAGTTTTAATTATGAAGGCATGTATTATTTTAAAACTATAATGGCTGAAAACTGAGAAATAATGAATTTTTCCATTTTTTCTTATTGTTCCTGTTAAAATGCATTTACAGTAAAGTGGCTCTTAGCAAAATGTACCCCCCAAAGAAAGCCTAATTGGTGGCGGAAAAAACAAGATATAGATCAGTTCATTGTGATAAGTAGTGATAAAGTTATAGGCTAATGAATGGGAAGTGAACATTTCTCACGTGAAAACGATGGAACGCGAATGGGTTAAGTATTCCCTCACTCACCACCTGTGAAATAAAGCTCTCTGTCCCCCGGTCCGGCAGTTGTAAATTACATTGGGGCTGGCGACTCTCAGCAAAGTCACACTGTGACCCCAAAACTCCTCTCCTGCACTGAGCACATTGATGTGCTGCTCGTGCATGGATAGGCTTAGAGGAGGATGATCGAAGCCTGAACATATGCATGACCTGACTTCCGGGGTCACAGTGCGACTTTACTGAGAGTTGCCGGCCCCAATGCAGTTTACACTGGCTGGACCGGTTTACAGAGACCTTTACTTCATGGGCAGTGAGTGAGGGGTCATAACTAAGTATTATTTTTAATCTGGTCCTCTCTTTTTACTACACTCGCATATTGCTTTTTTATACCTCCTTTTTTATTTGTTTGTATATATATATATACATATATATGTGTGTATTTTTATATATATGTGTGTGTATATACTTTTATTCATATTCTTAACTATCTCTGTGCGTATATTACTTATGGTTGGATGGTCTGTGGACAATACAGTCTTGACCACAATAATACGATATATTATGCTTTTATACTTTTTTTTATATTTCCGCCTCTGTATATTGTTAATTTAATGTATACTTTTAGTAACACATATGTATGGTATTTTATTGACACTACAAACCGTGTACATTAATCTACTGTCTTGTACAAAATTATTTATTTAACCTGTTATATTGTGTACTCTACTGAATTATTTATTTAACCTGTTATATTGTATACTTTACTACATTCACTAGAGGGCAACATTGCACTGTATGAATAGAATATACTAAATATTGTGGTATCTTGAAAAAGTATATATGCTATTACACTAACAAGGGGCTATACTACCCCCACGGTTTTGACCTCCAACAGAACACACTTCTGGAGCAAGGTCCCACCACTGACACTGCAATTCCTAGTTCCCCTTGGAACAGTGGAGTCTCTTTCCCACAACCAACATGGCGGCTCCATGCAGTTCGCTCTAACACGCATTCACGGGCCGTCACACATATTCCGCAAGTACGTTATATAGTACTCAATATTGGGTGGCACGTAAGTTGCGCACGCAAGCGCAGTAGATTCCGATACCTATGCGCACTACACTGTGCGCAACATAACATACGCACATGCTTTCTACTCATGGCGGCGTGACGTACGCGTAACACCGCCTTAACAGATCCGACCCTCCCACTGCAGAGCGGTATTCTCATTGGTCATCCGCCGCCCTCACACACTTCACCTTCCCATCTCTCAGTATTCTCCCTATCATGAACACCCGACATTAACCCCGCTCATGTTTTAATTTTATGGTAATTTTGTTTAACACTCAGCAAAATCCAGTATCATTTATGTTATCACCATATTTACCATATGAAAAAATGTTCACCAAATGTTTTCCTCCCCAGTTCGATAATTTCTCTCCACTTTCCCCTTCACCAACAGATATCCCAATACGTCCAATTTTTATTTACCTCTAATATAAGATATCTTCACCCACATTATTTCCTAAATGACCCTATACATAACAATATATCACCCTCTAATTTGCCCACAAACTTGTTATATCACAGCGAAAGCCGATACAGCGTTCTAACATGCTCTTTATTGTTTTTCTTCTCTTTCTTCTTCTGTTATATTTTTAGTGTGATACTCCGGTTGTTTATTGCCTGATGAAGCGGGATGTTGCCCGTGAAACGCGTTGCAGATATTGTTTAGGAGTATGCGAATAAATTATTGTACCTTCAATCAACAGCATTGTGTCTGTTTTTGGGTGCTGCCGGACCACCACCGCCACCTGAATACTATTTAAACTTTTTAGCGAATTTTACTCTTTTGCCGCCTCTGTATCTTTATATATTTTATTATAATAGTTTTCCCTGCATTCCCAATATTATGTTTTATCCTATTACACTTCCCCATTCGACCCTTGACCCCATTCACTTATACTGATTTTCCTGGTAGTCTATTAATGCCCCTGATAGGGCTGACCAAGGTTCACTAACATCAGAGATTTCAAAGTGTGCACCCTCCAATACTGTCTGTCTCAGTATTGATAGCTGGCATGCAGAGCCGGCCCTAGACTTTTTGCCGCCTGAGGCAAATTTAGGAGAAGATTGCTGCCCCGCCCCCCCCCCCGCCCGCCCGTCTGCCCGTCTGTCCGTGGGTGCGGGGGGGGGGGGGGGGCGGCCGCCGAGCCAGAGGGGTAGCGGGCAGGTCAGGGGTATTGGGCCTAGCGTAAGAGGCATGGGCGGGGGGGACTCACCTTATCCGCGTTCCATCGTGCGCTCCACTGACATCACTTCCTGCATCGCCGTCCACTTCCAATACAGTGGGCGGCGATGCAGGAAGTGATGTCAGCGGAGCGCTCGCTGGAACGCGGAAAAGGTGAGCCCTCCCCGCCCGTTGCCTCTTACGATCTGCAAGCGGCTGCTTCCTAATTACAGCTGGAGGGGAGCGCAGATCGGGGGACCCAGGCGAGGGAGGGGGGGTCCGACCCCCCTCCCCACTGCTAGGCCCAATACCCCCGACCTGCCCGCTACCCCTCCGGCTTGGCGGCCGGCCCCCCGGGCGGGTGCTGCCCCTAGAAGTTTGCTGCCTGAGGCAAATGTTTCACCCCGCCTCATGAGCGGGCCGGCCCTGCTGGCATGCCCCCAGTATTGGGTAAGTTCCCCCCAAGTAGCAAGATGTGCCCCCAACATTAGCTCTTCACCCCAATAGGTAGCCAGATGTGTCCTCAGTATTAGGTTACTTCCCAGTATAGATAGCCAGGGATGCCCCCCTCCTCAGTATCAACCCCCTATAGTTAGCTAGATGTGTCCCCAGTATTAAGCCCCACCAGCATAGCCAGATGTTCCCCAGTTTAGGTAGCCAGATATGGCCCAAGTATTAGGTCCCCGCCCATCAGAGAAGCCAGCCCCCCCGTAGTATGTTTCCCCCAGTATACGTATATATGTAATCAAGATGCGCCCTCCAGTTCTACGCCCCCCCCCCCTAGTGTGGTGCCTCCCCAGTATAGATAGCCAGATGTGCCCCCAGCATTTGCCCCCCCCCCTAATTAGAGATAGCCAGATGCAGCCTCAGTACAAGTCTCTCCCTTCCCCCAGTATAGTCAGATGTGCGCCTAAGTATAAGGTCACCCAACCCCCCAAGTGTGGATGACTAAATGTGGCCTCTAAACTCCATAGTGTATGCAGATGTGTCCTCTCCTTTGAAGAAGCTCCCCCCTCTGATAGATAGCCCCCTCATTAGGCAGTGCCTTCCCCGTAAAGATTGCTGCTTCAGAGCTGCTGGAAAAAAAATCTCTCACCTCTGCTTGTTCTACGAATGATCCTGCAGCCGGAGTCTCTGTGCACTGCTCTCCTCTCAGCCCCATTCTGCCAAATACACAGGTCCACGCTTGATGACGTCATCAAGCCGGGACCCGGATATTCGGCCGTACGGGGATGAACGAGGAGCGGTGTGCAGAGGCTCTGGCTGCAGGCTCATCATTGGAACAGGCAGAGGTGAGAGATTCTTTCTCCAGCAGCTCTGCAGCGACTATCTTTGCAGTGGGGGGGAGAGAGATGAACGAACACCGCTGTTGGCTACAGCAATATCGTTCATATTTTCCCTTACACCAAGTGTTGCAGCTAAAAGTGCGGCTAATTGTGCACAGCTCTCCCCCAAAGTAATATTATATATATACGTCCTTGTGTATTGGATGAAGTCACAGAGGATGTATACTGTATTGGTGAAATTTGTGGTTAACAATAATCATACACTATAATAGAGATGAAAATGGGGTGAGGGAGAGCACATAGCGTGAGTTCTAAAAATATGAGAGGGAATAGTGTGGGCAGGATATGTGAGTAATGCGAGCAGAAGCAATCGGTTTTAGTGGGACAGTAGGGCGCTGAAACATATAAGGCAGGAAGGTAGATATATGGGAAAGATATCACACAATGGTGAAGAAAGGGTAACATTGACTAGGCAGCTTCCAAAATAAGTTTTTTTTTGCCTTTTAAAACTAGAGATGGCTCGAACCTCCATTTTTCGGATCTCGAACCTCGAAAGTGAACTTCCGCAAAAGTTCGGTTCTCGCAAACTTTCGCGAACCGCAATAGACTTCAATGGGGAGGCGAACTTCGAAAAATAGAAACATTTATGCTGGCCACAAAAGTGATGGAAAAGATGTTTCAAGGGGTCAAACATCTGAGTTTTTGCATGGGGGAGTGGGATACACGCCAAAAGTCCCTGGGAAAAATCTGATTTGACGCAAAGCAGTGTTTTAAGGGCAGAAATCACATTGCATGCTAAATTGGAGGCCTAAAGTGCTTCAAAACATCTTGCATGTGTGTACATCAATCAGGGAGTGTAATTAGAGTACTGCTTCACACTGACACACCAAACTCACTGTGTAACGCACCGCAAACAGCTGTTTGTGTAGTGACGGCTGCGCTGGACAGGTGCGCACCATGGCCAGAGTGCAGTGGCAATGACTGTCCAGCTGATCAAATTTGGTCTGTCCATGCCTCATTCATTTTGAGAAAGGTGAGGTACTGAACACTTTTGTGACTGAGGCGACTTCTCTTCTCAGTGACAATGCCTCCTGCTGCGCTGAAGGTCCTTTCTGACAGGACGCTTGAGGCAGGGCAAGACAGAAGTTGCATGTCAAATTGTGACAGCTCTGGCCACAGGTCAAGTCTGCACACCCATTAGTCCAAGGGTTCATCCCTTTTCACAGTGTCTACATCCACACTTAAGGCCAGGTAGTCGGCTACCTGCCGGTCGAGGCGATGGTGGAGGGTTGATCCGGAAGTGCTAAGGCGAGGCGTTGAACTAAGGAATGTCCGCATGTTCGACATCACCATGAGATCGCTGGAGCGTTCTGTGCCTGCGTGGACATGGGAGAAGGAGCACTGGCAGTGGTACCTTTATTGCGTTGTGCTGTGACATCACCCTTAAAGGCACTGTAAAGCATAGTTGCCAGCTTGATCTGCATGTGCAGCATCCTTCCTGCCTTCAGGTGAGTTAGTAGCATGGCCACCCAGTACAGCTCATTCCCCTTGAGCTTTTTTTATACAGGGTCCCTCAACAGGCTGGACAGCATGAAAGACGCCATCTGCAAAAAGTTGGATGCAGACGTACTATCCATCTCCTCTTGCTCTTCCTCATTGATGTCAGCTAAGTTCTCCTACTCCCCCCAGCCACGAACAATACCACGGGAAAGTTGAGCAGCACAAGCCCCCTGCGACACCTGCTGCATTTTTCTTCTGCCTTCTCCTCCTCCTCCAAAACATCTCATCATCTGACTCCTCTTCCCCACATGACTCTTCCTCTTCCTCCTCCTCCCCCCTCTCTGCTGCCACAGGTGTTGAGGAAACACCTGGTTCTGATGAGAATTGATCCCACAACTCCTGTTCCTGTTCACGCTCCTCCACAGCTTGATCCACCACTCTATGCACGGCACGCTCCATGAAGAAAGCATATGAGATCAAGTCACTGATGGCACCTTCACTGCGGCTCACCAGGTTTCTCACCTCCTCAAACGGCGCATAAGCCTGCAGGCATTTCGCATGAGTGTCCAGTACTTCGGCCAGAACATCCCCATCTCCCCAGACTGTGTCCTTTGACTGTAGTTGTAGAGATACTGTTTGATGGCTTTCTCCTGTTGTAGCAGGTGGTCGAACATCAGGAGGGTCGAATTCCAGCGAGTCAGGCTATCGCAAATCAAGCATCTCACCGGCAAGATGTTTCTCCGCTGAATATCAGCAAAGCATGCCATGGCCGTGTAAGACCGCCTGAAATGCCCACACACCTTAATGGACTGCTTTAGGATGTCCTCTAAGCCTGGGTACTTACACACAAATCTCTGAATTATGAGATTCAGCACATGTACCATGCAGGGTACGTGTCAACTTTCCCAAATTCAAAGCCGAAATGAGATTGCTGCCGTTGTCACACACCACGTTGCCGATCTCCAGCTGGAGCGGGGTCAGCCACTGATTGTTAAGAGCAGCGAGGAGAGCTGCTCCAGTGTTACTCTCTGCTTTGAGGCAAGACATGTCTAAGATGGCGTGACACAGCTGGGGCTGTGTAGCTGGAGAGGAGATTGCAGCACCAGTAGAGTTGAACTGCCATTCAGCCAAGGAGGAGGATGACAGCAAAGAGGATGTAGCAGGAAAAGAGGAGGTGGCAGCAGGCCTGCCTTCAAGCTATGAAAGTGTCACTAGGTCCGCTGCACAGCAACGTACTCCCTGCTAGCCAGTGGTCATCAGGTTGACCCAATGGTCTGTGAAAGTAATGCACCTGCCCTGGCCGTGCTTGGCAGACCATGCATCCGTGGTCAGATGAACCCTTGACCCAACGCTGTGTGCCAGAGATGACCCCACTTGCCTTTCAACTTCATGGTACAGTTTGGGTATTGCCTTTTTGGATAAATAATTGCAGCCTGGCATCTTCCACTGCTAAGTCCCAATGGCCACAAATTTTCAGAAGGCCTCAGAGTCCACCAGCTTGTATGGTAACAGCTAGCGAGCTAAAAGATTCGCCAAGCCAGCAGTCAGATGCCGGACAAGGCAGTGACTGGCAGAAATTGGCTTCTTCACTCAAAGATTTCCCTTACGGACACCTGACTGCTGCTGTGGGCATAGGAGCAGGAACCACTCAAGGTGAAAGGGGGAGTAGAGGAGGGTGGCTGTGATTGTGAAGGTGCAAAGGGAGAAAGAGGCTGAAGATGATGCACCTGAAGGAGGAAGAGGAGAAGGAGGGTGGCTTTTCTTTTGTGTGCTGCTTTTCCTCTGGCGCTCTTTCCATTGCAGTTTGTGCCTTTTCTCCATGTGCCTTCGTAAAGCAGTTGTCCCTAGACTCCCTAGGCGGCTGTTGGCCTTTCCACGGCTTAATTTTTGGAGGCAGAGAAAACAGATGGCATTGCTCTGATCTAAGGCAGACACACTAAAAAATTTCCAAACCGCTGATCCCCCCTGGGGTGATGGCACTATGGTTGCATCAGCAGCTGACGTTGAAGAGCATGTTGGCTGGCTGTACATAGGTGGCGATACATGGCGCCAGACACTGCCACCAGCTGTTTCTGATGACTAGCTCCCCCTGCTTCTTTCAGCAACTCTTCTCCTCCTACTCCTCTCTGACTCCCCCTCTGAACTGTCCCCTTGGTCATTTTGTCTCTTAGGAACCCACGTGACATCCGTATCATCATAATCATCCTCCCCAGCTTCGCTTGCCTCAGACACATCCAAAACTGCGTGCACTCACGTAGGTAGGTGGGTGCACTGAAGTGAACAACAGGCAGTAGGTATATGCAGTGATGGGTTTTACAATGTGCACCTGTCACACACACACAGGTACCAGACAGGCACAGTGACACTGCGTGTGCTCACGTAGGTAGGTGGGTGCACTGAAGTGAACAACAGGTAGTCGTTATATATAGTGATGGGTATTACAATGTGCACCTGTCATACACAGGTACTGGACAGGCACAGTGACACTGTGTGCGCTCACATAGGTAGGGGGGTGCACTGAAGTGAACAACAGGTAGTAGGTATATGCAGTGATGGGTATTACAATGTGCACCTGTCACACACAGACAGGTACCGCACAGGCACAGTGACACTGCATCCACTCACGTAGGTAGGTGGGTGAACTGTGAACAACAGGTAGGTATGTGCAGTGATGGGTATTACAATGTGCACCTGTCACACACAGTTTGGTACCGGACAGGCACAGTGACACTGCAGGTGCCCACATAGGTAGGTGGGTGCACTGTGAACAACTGGTAGGTATATGCAGTGATGGGTATTACAATGTGCACCTGTCACACACAGACAGGTACCACACAGGTACAGTGACACTGCGTTTGCTCACGTAGGTAGATGGGTGCACTGAAGTGAACAACAGGTAGTAGGTAGTTATATGCGGTGATGGGTATTACAATGTGCACCTGTCACACACACAGGTAGTCACTGAATGTGCTGTGCCTGGCAGTGGCACACACAGTAGGAATTACCAAGGCTGTCTATGCACCACAAGTGTCAGTGGGACAAAAAAACAAAATAGATCACAAGAACAAGATTGGCTCTCAAAGGAGCTGTTGAGGGGTGCTTTTTTAGCAATAAGAATCAGCAAGGAGCAAGCTAAGAAACCTACAAGAGCCTAACTAAGCTTTCCCTATAGCTCTCTATGCAACAGCTCTCCCTTCTCTAATTAATGCAGGCACACGAGTGACTCCAAAGCCTGACGCTGCCTGCCTTTTATAAGGGGGGAGTGGCTCCAGGAGGGATTGTAGCCTGACTGGCTACAATGCGCCTGCTGACTGTGATGTAGAGGGTCAAAGTTTACCCCCTTGATGCACTATGGGGGCAAACCGAACTTCCGGAAAAGTTTGCGGTTCTCTGCGATCACGAACCCTGGAAGTTCGCCGGGAACCGTTCTGGCCATCTCTAGTTTCTGCACCATAGCATGCTACTGCCTGTCACTTTCTACTAACTTTCATGAGTTGCCTTTCTAAGCCATCATTTTGTTAATTAACATTAATTAATGTTGACTACTGCATGTTAGGCAACTTTCCTCATTGGTATTTGTCCATGCTCCCTAGGAACTGTCAATTGACATGAATTGACAAATTTCAGGTATCATCACTCTCTTGCATCTCTCTAATCTCCTAAGAAATGTAGAAAGAATGTGGTTTATTCATAACAGCTCTACAAACAGAAGTGATCTAACCAGCTAATTACTCTTGTTCCTGTTATGGAGGGAAGAGTGGGGAGCCAGAGGCTTACATTGTTGGTGACCTTGGTGTTTAGGAACCTAAACTGAGAAGGATATGGATTTTAAAATAATATCGGTTGGCTGACTCTCCTGCTGATCCTGTGTCTCTAATACTTTTAAGCCACAGCCCCTCAACAAGCATGCAGATCAGGGGCCTGATTCACAAAGCGGTGATAACTCAGTTATCACGCCTAAAAGACTTTAGGCGTGATAACCTTTGCACCATGCTGGTGAAAAGTCAGTTTAGGCGTGATAAGTTTAGGTGTGATAAGTTTAGGTGTGATAAGTTTAGGCATGCTAAGTTTAGATAAGTGTAGATAGCGTGCAAAGTCCCGCACACAAAGCAGCGCCATTAAACTCTATGCGAAGTGCACCAGACTTTGCTAGCGCAAAACTTTTGATCAGCTGTGCACTGCGGTGGTAACGCAGTTGGTGCTTAAACTTATCATGCCTAAACTTATCACACCTAAACTTATCATGCCTAAACTTATCACACCTAAACTTATCATGCCTAAACTGAGTTTAGGTGTGATAAAGGGCTTTTCACCAGCGTGCTAACTGTTAGCACCGCTTTGTGAATCAAGCCCCAGGTGCTCTGACTGAAGTCAGACTGGATTCGCTGCATACTTGTTTCTGGTGTGATTCAGCCACTACTGCAGCCAAAGAGATCAGCAGGACTGCAAGGAACTGGTATTGTTTAAAATGAAACATCCATATCCTTTTCAGTTGAGGTTCCCTTTAACCACTTCCCGACCGCCTAACGCACAGAGGCGGCCGGGAAGTGGAGCCCTGAAGGACCGGCTCACCCACAGAGGCGGCGGTCCTTCTAAGGGCATGGGTGGAGCGATCGCGTCATCCGTGACGCGATCCTCCGCCGGCGCCTGTCACCGCTCGCCCGCCGCAACATCCCGCCGGCTATACGGAAGCGCCTGCGGGATGTTAACCCCGCGATCGCCGCATACAAAGTGTATAATACACTTTGTAATGTTTACAAAGTGTATTATACAGGCTGCCTCCTGCCCTGGTGGTCCCAGTGTCCAAGGGACCACCAGGGCAGGCTGCAGCCACCCTAGTCTGCACCAAAGCACACTGATTTCTCCCCCCCCTGCCCCAGATCGCCCACAGCACCCATCAGACCCCCCCCTGCCCACCCCCCAGACCCCTGTTTGCACCCAATCACCCCCCTAATCACCCATCAATCACTCCCTGTCACTATCTGTCAACGCTATTTTTTTTTTTATCCCCCCCCCTGCCCCTGCCCCCTCCTGATCACCCCCACCCCTCAGATTCTCCCCAGACCCCCCCCCCCAGACCACCACCCCCTGTTTACTGTATGCATCTATCCCCCTGATCACCTGTCAATCACCTGTCAATCACCCGTCAATCACCCCCTGTCACTGCCACCCATCAATCAGCCCCTAACCTGCCCCTTGCGGGCAATCTGATCACCCCCCCACACCAATAGATCGCCCACAGATCCGACATCAGATCACCTCCCAAATCCATTGTTTACATCTATTCTCTCCTCTAAACACCCACTAATTACCCATCAATCACCCATCAATCACCTCCTATCACCACCTGTCACTTTTACCTATCAGATCAGACCCTAATCTGCCCCTTGCGGGCACCCAATCACCCGCCCACACGCTCAGATTGTCCTCTGACCCCCCCTTATCAATTCACCAGTGCATTAATTACATCTGTTCTTCCCTGTAATAACCCACTGATCACCTGTCAATCACCTGCCAATCACCTATCACCCATCAATCACCCCCTGTCACCCCCTGTCACTGCCACCCATCAATCAGCCCCTAACCTGCCCCTTGCGGACAATCTGATCACCCACCCACACCATTAGATCGCCCGCAAACCCGCCGTCAGATTACCTCCCAAATGTATCGTTTACATCTGTTATCTTCTCTAAACACCCACTAATTACCCATCAATCACCCATCAATCACCCCCTATCACCACCTGTCACTGTTACCTATCAGATCAGACCATAATCTGCCCCTTGCGGGCACCCAATCACCCGCCCACACGCTCAGATTGCCCTCAGACCCCCCCCCCCCTTATCAATTCGCCAGTGCATTAATTACATCTGTCCTTCCCTGTAATAACCCACTGATCACCTGTCAATCACCTGCCAATCACCTATCACCCATCAATCACCCCCTGTCACTGCCACCCAACAATCAGCCCCTAACCTGCCCCTTGTGGGCAATCTGATCACCCACCCACACCAATAGATCGCCCGCAGATCCGACATCAGATCACCACCCAAGCGCAGCGTTTACATCTATTCTCTCCTCTAAACACCCACTAATTACCCATCAATCACCCCCTATCACCACCTGTCACTGTTACCCATCAGATCAGACCCTAATCTGCCCCTTGCGGGCACCCAATCACCCGCCTACACGCTCAGATTGCCCTCAGACCCCCCCTTATCAATTCGCCAGTGCAATATTTACATCTGTCCTTCCCTGTAATAACCCACTGATCACCTGTCAATCACCTGCCAATCACCTATCACCCATCAATCACCCCCTGTCACTGCCACCCATCAATCACCCCCTGTCACTGCCACCCATCAATCACCCGCTGTCACTGCCACCCATCAATCAGCCCCTAACCTGCCCCTTGCGGGCAAACTGATCACCCACCCACACCAATAGATCGCCCGCAGATCCGACATCAGATCACCACCCAAGCGCAGTGTTTCTATCTATTCTCTACCCTAAACACCCACTAATTACCCATCAATCACCCCCTGTCACTGCTACCTATCAGATTAGACCCCTATCTGCCCCTAGGGCACTCAATCACCCGCCCACACCCTCAGAATGCCCTCAGACCCCAGCCAGTGCATTGCTTGCATCTATTCCCCCCTCTAATCACACCTTGAGACACCCATCAATCACCTCCTGTCACCCCCTAGCACACCTACCCATCAGATCAGGCCCCAATTTGCCCCGTGTGGGCTCCTGATCACTCGGCCAAACCCTCAGATCCCCCTCAGACCCCCTTCCGATCACCTCCCCAGTGCATTGATTGCATCTATTTCCCCCTCTAACCACCCCCTGAGACACCCATCAATCACCTCCTGTCATCCCCCTAGCACTCCTATCCATCAGATCAGGCCCAATACAACCTGTCATCTAAAAGGCCACCCTGCTTATGACCGGTTCCACAAAATTCGCCCCCTCATAGACCACCTGTCATCAAAATTTGCAGATGCTTATACCCCTGAACAGTAATTTTGAGACATTTGGTTTCCAGACTACTCACGGTTTTGGGCCTGTAAAATGCCAGGGCGGTATAGGAACCCCACAAGTGACCCCATTTTAGAAAAAAAGACACCCCAAGGTATTCTGTTAGGTGTATGACGAGTTCATAGAAGATTTTATTTTTTGTCAAAAGTTAGCGGAAATTAATTTTTATTGGTTTTTTTTCACAAAGTGTCATTTTTCACTAACTTGTGACAAAAAATAAAATCTTCTATGAACTCGCCATACACCTAACGGAATACCTTGGGGTGTCTTCTTTCTAAAATGGGGTCACTTGTGGGGTTCCTATACTGCCCTGGCATTTTAGGGGCCCTAAACCGCGAGGAGTAGTCTAGAAAACAAATGCTTCAAAATGATCTGTGAATAGGACGTTGGGCCCCTTAGCGCACCTAGGCTGCAAAAAAGTGTCACACATGTGGTACAGCCGTACTCAGGAAAAGTAGTATAATGTGTTTTGGGGTGTATTTTTACACATACCCATGCTGGGTGGGAGAAATTTCTATGTAAATGGACAATTGTGTGTAAAAAAATCAAACAATTGTCATTTACAGAGATATTTCTCCCACTTAGCATGGGTATGTGTAAAAATACACCCCAAAACGCATTATACTACTTCTCCTGAGTACGGCGGTATCACATGTGTGGCACTTTTTTACACCCTAAGTACGCTAAGGGGCCCAAAGTCCAATGAGTACCTTTAGGATTTCACAGGTCATTTTTCCAAATTTGGTTTCAAGACTACTCCTCACGGTTTAGGGCCCCTAAAATGCCAGGGCAGTATAGGAACCCCACAAATGACCCCATTCTAGAAAGAAGACACCCAAAGGTATTCCGTACGGAGTATGGTGAGTTCATAGAAGATTTTATTTTTTGTCACAAGTTAGCGGAAAATGACCCTTTGTGAAAAAAAACTATTAAAATCAATTTCCGCTAACTTGTGACAAAAAAATAAAAACTTCTATGAACTCACCATACTCCTAATGGAATACCTTGGGGTGTCTTCTTTCTAAAATGGGGTCATTAGTGGGGTTCCTATACTGCCCTGGCATTTTAGGGGCCCTAAACCGCGAGGAGTAGTCTTGAAACAAAAATGACCCGTGAAATCCTAAAGGTACTCATTGGACTTTGGGCCCCTTAGTGCAGTTAGGGTGCAAAAAAGTGCCACACATGTGGTATCGCCGTACTCGGGAGAAGTAGTATAATGTGTTTTGGGGTGTATTTTTACACATTCCCATGCTGGGTGGGAGAAATACCTCTGTAAATGACAATCTTTTGATTTTTTTTACACACAATTGTCCATTTACAGAGGTATTTCTCCCACCCAGCATGGGTATGTGTAAAAATACACCCCAAAACACATTGTACTACTTCTCCCGAGTATGGCGATACCACATGTGTGGCACTTTTTTGCACCCTAACTGCGCTAAAGGGCCCAAAGTCCAATGAGTACCTTTAGGATTTCACAGGTCATTTTGAGAAATTTCGTTTCAAGACTACTCCTCACGGTTTAGGGCCCCTAAAATGCCAGGGCAGTATAGGAACCCCACAAATGACCCCATTTTAGAAAGAAGACACCCCAAGGTATTCAGTTAGTAGTATGGCGAGTTCATAGAAGATTTTATTTTTTGTCACAAGTTAGCGGAAATTGATTTTAATTGTGTTTTTTCACAAAGTGTCATTTTCCGCTAACTTTTGACAAAAAATAAAATCTTCTATGAACTCACCATACTCCTAACGGAATACCTTGGGGTGTCTTCTTTCTAAAATGGGGTCATTTGTGGGGTTCCTATACTGTTCTGGCATTTTAGGGGCCCTAAACCGTGAGGAGTAGTCTTGAAACGAAATTTCTCAAAATGACCTGTGAAATCCTAAAGGTACTCATTGGACTTTGGGCCCTTTAGCGCAGTTAGGGTGCAAAAAAGTGCCACACATGTGGTATCGCCGTACTCAGGAGAAGTAGTATAATGTGTTTTGTGGTGTATTTTTACACATACCCATGCTGAGTGGGAGAAAGATCTCTGTAAATGGACAATTGTGTGTAAAAAAAATTAACAAATTGTCATTTACAGAGATATTTCTCCCACCCAGCATGGGTATGTGTAAAAATACACCCCAAAACACATTATACTACTTCTCCTGAGTACGGCAATACCACATGTGTGGCACTTTTTTGCAGCCTAACTGCGCTAAGGGGTCCAAAGTCCAATGAGCACCTTTAGGCTTTACAGGGGTGCTTACAATTTAGCACCCCCCAAAATGTCAGGACAGTAAACACACCCCACAAATGACCCCATTTTGGAAAGTAGACCCTTCAAGGTATTCAGAGAGGGGCATGGTGAGTCCGTGGCAGATTTCATTTTTTTTTTGTCGCAAGTTAGAAGAAATGGAAACTTTTTTTTTTTTTTCTCACAAAGTGTCATTTTCCGCTTACTTGTGACAAAAAATAATATCTTCTATGAACTCACTATGCCTCTCAGTGAATACTTTGGGATGTCTTCTTTCCAAAATGGGGTCATTTGGGGGGTATTTATACTATCCTGGAATTCTAGCCCCTTATGAAACATGACAGGGGGTCAGAAAAGTCAGAGATGCTTGAAAATGGGAAAATTCACTTTTTGCACCATAGTTTGTAAACGCTATAACTTTTACCCAAACCAATAAATATACACTGAATGGGTTTTTTTTATCAAAAACATGTTTGTCCACATTTTTCGCGCTGCATGTATACAGAAATTTTACTTTATTTGAAAAATGTCAGCACAGAAAGTTAAAAAAAATCATTTTTTTGCCAAAATTCATGTCTTTTTTGATGAATATAATAAAAAGTAAAAATCGCAGGAGCAATCAAATAGCACCAAAAGAAAGCTTTATTAGTGACAAGAAAAGGAGTCAAAATTCATTTAGGTGGTAGGTTGTATGAGCGAGCAATAAACCGTGAAAGCTGCAGTGGCCTGAATGGAAAAAAAGTGGCCGGTCCTTAAGGGGTAGAAAGCCCTAGGTCCTCAAGTGGTTAAAGTGAATGGGGGATGTTTTTCAGTCCCAACCTTTTTTATTTCCTACTAACTAAACTTACTCAGAGAAGTGTGAAGGTGCAGTAGCTTTCAGATTTGACTGTCAGGGCCCATTCATGCTTTTCTGAGCATTTTGTGATTGATTAGCATTTTTTAAAATCGCTTCCACTCACTTTCATTAAAATCGCAGTAAATTGGCAGAAAATTAGCTGCGATTTTTGCAATAGCATATTCGAAAATCACGGTGATTTTTCTGCGATTTGTACTGTGATTTTAATGAAGGTAAATGGGAGCAATTTTAAAAAATGCTAATCAATCGCAAAACGCTAAGAAAAGCGTTTCTAGCGTGAATGGGCCCTCACCCAGTCTGGCTTAAAATGGTCATACTATTTGAATGTCATTTCATGTGTTTGTTTCAGGTTTATTTCATTTACAACATACATTACAAAAGGAATGTTAAAACTTAATGCACACTTAAAATATTCTTGTTATGCATGTCTACACCAGAATTACTTAATGTGGAACTTATTTTAAATATCAACAATGGAATGAACTTCATTAAGAGCTACATTTTCAATGTATTAGATTTTCACAAGCAATTTTGATGACCTGAAAACAAACTTTAATTTCCCACCTGATTAAAGGTACAATTATTAATCACAGGTGTCTTATTGATTAAATGTGCCTGATTAAAAGGATGTGTATTGATTAAGTATTTGTGTCCCCTTGTTTGAATTTAGCTAAAACAATATTTGGTCAGTTGTACGGGAAACAATAGACTGCATGCCCGCAGACATTAATTATACCTGAAGCAAAATGAAAACTGCATCTCACAGTGCCAGCTTCTGGACAGCTGAAAGCTGGTAAAATGGATGTAGGGAATTTAGCAACAGATCATGTTATCAAGTAAGGGCTATGGTGTGTTCATTTTTTAAGGAACTGTAACGATGGGTGTCAACACGCAGAAAGAATCTGATTACTGGTGATCTGCAGAATCACCCGCAATGCAGATATACACCAGATTATGGATGATCTGCAGTATCACCAATAATCCGGGTATGTCTAACCTCTGGACACCAGTATAATGTGAGTGTTTGGTGTAACAGTACAACTCTGAGCATAGACCACCAGGGACCCCGGTGGCCTGAGTGACTTGAGGAATACTCCCCTGACTGTGGGGAATATTCCTGTAGCCTGTGGACTCCCTAGGAGAGGGACCCAGGCTGGCTTGCAGGAAGCCCTGCTGCTAATATGAACAGACTTGCCCTAACTAGGTGTGAGGGCCTATTCTCTATGCCCTGGAATCGGGCTAAGGCAAATACACATACAATACAATCCTAGCTCTGGGTGTGAGGTCCGTGATCACAACACCCTGGAACTAGCCTACCGAATACCCTAGTCTTGGGTGTGAGGTCCGTGATCACCACACCCCAGAACTAGTCTACAGCATAACATAGAATTGACACAGTATCCTAGTCTTGGGTGTGAGGTCCGTAGTCACAACACCCTGGAACTAGTCTAGAGCATAACATAGGAATGGCACAGTATCCTAGTCTTGGGTGTGAGGTCCGTAGTCACAACACCCTGGAACTGGTCTAAAGCATAACATAGAACTGACACAGTATCCTAGTCTTGGGTGTGAGGTCCGTAGTCACAACACCCTGGAACTGGTCTAAAGCATAACATAGAGCTGACACAGTATCCTAGTCTTGGGTGTGAGGTCCGTAGTTACAACACCCTGGAACTGGTCTAAAGCATAACATAGAACTGACACAGTATCCTAGTCTTGGGTGTGAGGTCCGTAGTCACAACACCCTGGAACTGGTCTAAAGCATAACATAGAACTGACACAGTATCCTAGTCTTGGGTGTGAGGTCCGTAGTCACAACACCCTGGAACTGGTCTAAAGCATAACATAGAACTGACACAGTATCCTAGTCTTGGGTGTGAGGTCCGTAGTCACAACACCCTGGAACTGGTCTAAAGCATAACATAGAACTGACACAGTATCCTAGTCTTGGGTGTGAGGTCCGTAGTCACAACACCCTGGAACTGGTCTAAAGCATAACAGTACTGACACAGTATCCTAGTCTTGGGTGTGAGGTCCGTAGTCACAACACCCTGGAACTGGTCTAAAGCATAACAGTAAAGCCACAAGAGTAATCTAGCTCAGTGTGAATCCCCAGGTCCATCTGGCTCTTAACACACTGTAGACAAGACAAGACAAGACAAATAACATTTATAATGCGCTTTTCTCCTTTCGGACTCAAAGCGCCAGAGCAGAGCAGCAGCCACTAGGGCGCGCTCTATTGGCAGTAGCAGTGTAAGGGAGACTTGCCAAAGGTCTCCTACTGAATTAGTGCTGGCTTACTGAACAGGCAGAGCCGAGATTCGAACCCTGGTCTCCTGTGTCAGAGGCAGAGCCCTTAACCATTACACCATCAGCCAACTGCAGCCTACACTGTAGGATCTGACTGTGGTCTGTGTGCCAACACATAAGCATTCACAACGGCAGACAACGTGAGACTGAAGGACAAGCAGCTATATAGTGCAGCGCAGATCAGCGCCGCCCAGTCCCCTCCAGCCAACCGCCGTCCGTTCTGGGATCAGCTGACCAGTAGAGTCAGCTGACCCCTTTCTGCTTCCCATAAAGCTTCTGCCTCTCGGCGCGCACATATTCCTCAGCCTATGTGCACAGGAAGGCTGAACCACATCAGACACATGTCGCGGCGCAGAAACCGCCGTGCTGAATACGGAACTAGCCGTCAGAGCACGCGGCGGCTTTTCCGCAATCCTTCACTGTACCCCCCCCCCCCCCACCCGAGGAGTGGACTCCAAACACTTCCCACCAGGCTTCCCAGGATGTAAGTCATGGAACTCTTTCCTTAACTCCTCTGCGTGCATGCGGCATTCTGGCACCCAAGTCCTATCCTCCACACCATAACCTTTCCAGTGCACCAGGTACTGCACAGAGTTCTGCACTAGCCGAGAGTCCAGAATCTTTTCAACCTCATACTCAGGTTGATCATCAAGTAACACAGGGGGGGGGGGGGGGGGGGGAGCGGAATCCACCTGTACTGCCGGCTTGAGCAATGACACGTGGAAAGATTTTACACCTCGCATACTGGTAGGAAGATCTACAGCATAAGTGACAGCATTAATCTTCTTGGTCACCGGAAAAGGCCCAACAAACCTAGGCCCCAATTTGGGTGACAGTTGTTTCAGTGCCAGGTGTCGCGTAAACACCCAGACCAAATCTCCTGGTGAAAAGTCCCATTCAGTAGACCGTCTTTTGTCCGCCTGTTTTTTCTGAGACTTGAATGCCTTCCCCAAATTTGTTTTCACCATAGCCCAAATCTGTTTTAACACCCCCTGCCAATCCTCTAATGCTGGGAAAGGAGTAGATGCCACTGGCAAAGGAGCAAACTTAGGTGACCTTCCTGACACCACCTGAAATGGGGAAAACCCAGAGGAAGAACTCTTCAGATTGTTGTGCGCAAACTCCGCAAAAGGCAAAAACTTAACTCAGTCGGTTTGCGCATCAGCCACATAACATCTGAGAAACTGTTCCATGGATTGGTTGACTCTTTCAGTCTGGCCATTTGTCTGCGGGTGGTAGCCTGATGAAAACAAAAGATCCAAGCCCATTAGATGACAAAATGCCCTCCAGAACTTAGAAACGAATTGGACTCCCCTATCTGACACCACATTCTCCGGAATGCCATGCAGCCGGAAAATGTGCTGGATAAAGAGAGATTAGCCAGCTCCTGGGCTGAGGGGAGTCCTTTCAGAGGGACAAAATGGGCCATCTTGCTGAATCTGTCTACCACCACCCAAATGACAGACATGCCTTCTGACCTGGGGAGTTCACCCACAAAATCCATGGACAGATGAGTCCACGGTTCATTTGGCACCAGCAAAGGCTGCAAAGTTCCCACTGGTGCCTGACGGGAAGGTTTACTCCTAGCGCACAAAGCACACTCTCTCAAAAACTCCTTACAGTCCGTGGCTAAAGATGGCCACCATGCACACCTGGCAAGGAGATCCTGTGTCCTGGTGGCCCCTGATGACCAGCATTCTTATGAGAATGAAATAAATGTAAGAGCTATAGGCGAAAAGGCAGGGGCACAAACAACACTCCCTCAGGCTTTCCTTCAGGAACATCCTGCTGATATGGGGCCAGTGTGGCAGCCCAATCCTTCCAGGTTTCTGTGGCTGCCAAAACCACCTTCTGAGGCAGAATAGTCTCGGGTGCTGAGGGCTGGTCCGTCTCGGGCTCGAAACACCTGGACAAGGCATCAGCCTTAACGTTTTTAGTATCAGGAGTGTACGTAATTACAAAATTGAATCTGGAAAAGAACAGTGACCACCGGGCCTGTCGGGGACTGAGTCTCTTAGCATTTTCTATGTACTCTAAATTTTTATGGTCCGTGTAAACTGTGATAATGTGTTCTGCTCCCTCTAGCCAATGTCGCCATTCCTCAAAGGCTAACTTGATGGCCAGGAGTTCTCAGTTACCTATATTGTAGTTTCTCTCTGCTGGGGAAAACCTACTAGAGAAATAGGCACATGGGTGAAGCTTACCCTGCAAACCAGAACGCTGAGACAGCACAGCCCCCACCCCCACCTCTGAGGCATCAACCTCCAGTATGAAAGGGAAGGTGACATCAACGTGTCTCGAAATAAGTGCAGAACAAAACAGTTTCTTCAGCGTGTCAAAGGCCATAAGAGCCTCCTCGGACCAGTGGTAATTATCAGCCCCTTTCTTGGTAAGACTGGTGAGGGGCGCGACCACTGTAGAGTACCCCTTTATAAATCTCCTGTAGTAATTTGCAAAACCCAGGAATCTCTGGATGGCCTTCAAACCCAGAGGCTGCGGCCAGTCCAGCACCACAGAGACATTCCCAGGATCCATAGATAGGCCCGAGGTGGATATTACATACCTCAAGAAAGCAACAGAGGTCACCTCAAAAATACACTTTTCCAGTTTGGCATACAATTAATTTTGTCTTATTCTTTCCAGCACGAACTTGACATGTCTCCGATGCTCTGAAAGAGTGGCTGAAAAGATCAGTATATCATCGAGATATACCAAGGCAAATTTACCCAAAATCAGTCTAAAGACCTCGTTAATCAGCTCTTGGAAGACGGCCAGAGCGTTGCACAACCCGAAGGGCATCACCAGATACTCGTAATGCCCATCGGGTGTATTAAAGGCCATCTTCCACTCATCACCGTCCCTGATACGTACAAGGTTGTATGCACCCCTCAAGTCCAATTTCGAGAAAATTTTAGCATTGGTGATCTGAGAAAATAAATCATCAATCAGAGGCAGGGGGTAACGATTTTTTACTGTGATCTTGTTTAGGCCCTGATAGTCAATGCAGGGACATAGGCCCCCATCTTTTTTCTTGACAAAAAAGAACCCGGCCCCCGCAGGTGACCGAGAGGGGCGGATAAAACCCTTAGCTAAATTGTCTTTGATGTATTCTTGCATTGCCACGTTCTCTGGCTCGGACAAGTTATATAGATGACCCCTAGGGGGCATTCAACCAGATCTTAATTCAATCGGACAATCAAAGGGACGGTGAGGAGGCAGTCTATCTGCTGCCTTAGGACAAAATACATCGGCAAATTCTTTATACTTCTCTGGCAATCCTTCCACCTGAATTCTGGTGTTACCCATGGTTACCTTCGCCAAACAATGATGATGGCAGCGGGTAGACCAGCTCGTTAGCTGACCAGAGGCCCAATCAATCTGAGGGGCGTGAAGTCGTAACCATGGCAGGCCAAGGATAACCGTGGAAGTTGCCATCCGTAACACAAAAAACTGCAGACTCTCTCTATGTAAAACCCCTATGGTGACCCCCAACTCTGGAGTCTGAGACAGAGGGTATTTACTCTGCAGAGTAGAGTCATCCACCGCAGTAACCAACACTTTATGATCTAATGGGAGAATAGGAATTCCCAATTTTCTGGCAAATTCATAGTCGATTAAATTGGCCGCAGAGCCAGAGTCAAGAAAGGCCTCAGTAGAAACTGTCTGACCTTCCCATGAAATGATACATGGGAGGAGCAACCGATCATCATGAAGAGGTAAATTCTGCACGCCTAGGGTATTACCTCTGACTACTCCTAGGCGGCAGTGTTTCCCGACTTCTTGGGACAGTTCTGCTCTTTATGATCCTCCTCTGCACAGTACAAACAGAGCTGCTCGGCCCGAGACAATTTTGACCTACTAATCTGCATGGGTTCAGGGGGAGGTGACGTAGGCAGGTAGGAGGCATAGGAAACATATCTCACACTATTCCTGCCCCAAGTCTGCCTCTGATATCGTAAGCGGCGATCCACTCTGACTGCTAGTGTAATGGCCTCATCAATGGACTTTGGTTCAGAATATCCTAACATCAGACTAGATACTGCATCAGATAATCCTGACAAGAAGCAGTCTAACAGTGCGAATGAGCCCCATCTAGCTGACACCGCCCACTTCCTGAACTCAGCTGCATAAATCTCTACCGAATCCTTTCCCTGCCGCAGAGTCTTGAGCTTCCGCTCAGCGGTCAAAGCAATATCCGGATCATCGTAAATTATAGCCATAGCTTTAAAAAATTCCTCCACCGAGGTCAGGGCCTTATCCCCTGGTTGCAGACCATATACCCAGGTCTGGGAATTCCCTGTCAACAGTCTTAATAAAGATAATTCTCTGTGCGACAGTACCTGATGAATTAGGTCTTAACTCAAAGTATGATAACACTCGATCTTTAAAGTTTTGAAAGTCAGATCTGTGACCAAAAAACTTCTCGGGCACCGGCATGCATAAATCGGTAACAAGAGGGGACCGCACTGCATTAACAGTCATCTGAAGGGCTTATATAGACCCAGACAAAGCATTGATCTGGGTCTGATGACTATCCAGCACGCTGATGCAATTCTCCACCGAGGTAGTGAGTGCAAGCAGACGACTGTCAAGTGCGTCCATATTGTTTTGGTCTGCCGTTCTTTAACGATGGGTGTCAACACGCAGAGAGAATCTGATTACTGGTGATCTGCAGAATCACCCGCAATGCAGATATACACCAGATTATGGATGATCTGCAGTATCACCAATAATCCGGGTATGTCTAACCTCTGGACACCAGTATAATGTGAGTGTTTGGTGTAACAGTACAACTCTGAGCATAGACCACCAGGGACCCCGGTGGCCTGAGTGACTTGAGGAATACTCCCCTGACTGTGGGGAATATTCCTGTAGCCTGTGGACTCCCTAGGAGAGGGACCCAGGCTGGGTTGCAGGAGGCCCTGCTGCTAATATGAACAGACTTGCCCTAACTAGGTGTGAAGGCCTATTCTCTATGCCCTGGAATCGGGCTAAGGCAAATACACATACAATACAATCCTAGCCCTGGGTGTGAGGTCCGTGATCACAACACCCTGGAACTAGCCTACCGAATACCCTAGTCTTGGGTGTGAGGTCCGTGATCACAACACCCCAGAACTAGTCTAGAGCATAACATAGAATTCACACAGTATCCTAGTCTTAGGTGTGAGGTCCGTAGTCACAACACCCTGGAACTAGTCTAGAGCATAACATAGGAATGACACAGTATCCTAGTCTTGGGTGTGAGGTCCGTAGTCACAACACCCTGGAACTGGTCTAAAGCATATCATAGAGCTGACACAGTATCCTAGTCTTGGGTGTGAGGTCCGTAGTCACAACACCATGGAACTGGTCTAAAGCATAACATAGAACTGACACAGTATCCTAGTCTTGGGTGTGAGGTCCGTAGTCACAACACCCTGGAACTGGTCTAAAGCATAACATAGAACTGACACAGTATCCTAGTCTTGGGTGTGAGGTCCGTAGTCACAACACCCTGGAACTGGTCTAAAACATAACAGTAAAGCCACAAGAGTAATCTAGCTCAGTGTGAATCCCCAGGTCCACCTGGCTCTTAACACACTGTAGGATCTGACTGTGGTCTGTGTGCCAACACATAAGCATTCGCAACGGCAGACAACGTGAGACTGAAGGACAATCAGCTATATAGTGCAGCGCAGATCAGTGCCGCCCAGTCCCCTTCAGCCAACCGCCGTCCGTTCTGGGATCAGCTGACCAGTAGAGTCAGCTGACCCCTTTCTGCTTCCCATAAAGCTTCTGCCTCTCAGCGCGCGCGCGCGTATTCCTCAGCCTATGTGCACAGGAAGGCTGAACCACATCAGACACATGTCGCCATGCAGAAACCGCCGGGCTGAACGTGGAACTACCCGCCGCGCCGTCAGAGCACGCGGTGGCTTTTCCGCAATCCTTCACAGGAACTATATGGGAGTTAGGAATTCAGCTAACACTGACCCACTATTTGCCTTCCAACACTTTTGCACCACCTCCAATTAAAGTGGAACCAAATGAAAAATACAAGATTTCAGAAATAACATCTATTTTCTAAATTATAATAATAAATAGCAGCCTTTTTTCAGCTGCATGATGACAAATATAAAATATTTTACATTTATTGGAGGAACCCCTCCCTTCCTTTCATATTGCCGGGGCAGAAACTGGCAAACTGGTGGAGTAGCAGGTGTCTGGCAAAGGAGGAATTGCTCCTAGTTATGAAACCCTAGTTATGAAAAGCATGCACTGAAATGCTCACAGGCTTGAAGGAGTGTGTATTTATCTTTGTATGTGTCAGAGTGGTGCAACTAAATATTTTGAATTAAAAAAAATGTTTGGTTTGGGTCCGCTTTAGGCAAATATCCCACAATTGTATTACATGACAGTAAACTTGTCTCTTGTAGTGATCCTGAATTACATCTCCCTCCAAGTTGCTACAACTCGGAGGGGTAATGGCATTTAATGCCGCTGGGTAGTTTAGTTGCAGCAGGGAGAGCCATCATTCCCTCTTGCAGAGGACCCACTTGATCTGGTTAAAGAGACTCTGTAATTAAATGTTAAGCCTTATTTCTTCTATCCTATAAGTTCCTATACCTGTTCCAATGTGGTCTGGCTTACTGCAGCCTTTTCTAGTTGCACTTGTAGCCATATGCTACATATGCTTGTAGCCGCTCTGACAAGAATTAAGTTTAGATACACATGCCCTTTCAATGATCCACCTACAGTATAACCATAGGGCATGTTTTTATTTGACATAATAATTTTTATTTTGTCTTGTTTATTTTGCTTGCTAGAATGTATTTTTATTCATGTCATCTATTGTAACCTTCTTCGTCCAATTGATTTTCATTTGTTTACTTTTGAAACACCTCTATTCATGTTACCTAGTGTAACCTTTTAAGTTTACTGAATACTGAGCGTCCAATTGATTTTGTTTACTTTTGAAGCACCTTAACCACTTAACGACCAGCTAACGCCCATAGGCATCGGCAGGTCTTAAGTGGATTTACATTTCCATGTCAGTTCACGGAGGGTGTCTCCATGAACAGTGTGCGAGTCGCGGTTATATATATACACAAACATCACTTCCTGTTGTTTTTTGTTTGTAAACACTGGCTAAAACTGGCGATTAAAAGCCAGGATCGCAGTGGGGAGTGGCCGGAAACAGCAAAGAGGGATCCAGGAGATCAAGTTGCTAGATTACCACCAGCGGGACCAGGAAAGGGTCAAGGAGGATGCTGGGGGACCCTTCAGGCTAGGGGGGCTGGAGGAAACTCCAGGTAAGTCCTGATGTCCTTTTTTTCTGCAATGCTCATTGTCCCTTCAACCACTTGAGGACCACAGTGCTAAACCCCCCTAAAGACCAGGCCATTTTTACTGACATGGGCCACTGCAGCTTTAAGGCCAAGCTGCAGGGCCAAACAACACACCACACAAGTGACTCCCTTTTCTACCCACCAACAGAGCTTTCTGTTGATGGGGTCTAATCGCCCCCAGATGTTGATTTATTTATATTTACAAATATTTATGTTATTTTTTAAAATAAATAAACATTTTTTTTCCACCCTCCCTCCCTCCCCCGGCCAGCCTATCACAGCGATCGGCTGTGATTGGCTTCATCCTTGCGCCCAGGGATGTCACACGGCTGTCCCCAGGACAGCGCTGCTATAGATCACAGCCCTGTACCATGTTAAAAGACGGTGATCGCTGCTGGGAGACTGAAGGTGGAGCGGATCTGCGCCTACCAAGCAGGAAATGCGCGCGCAACCTGAGCGCGATCACCTGCAGTAGCCAGCCCCAGGACTTGACGCCAATTGGTGTTAGGCGGTCCTGGGGCTGCCACGTCTTGAGGTAGTTGAACTAAACTTAGTGTAATGTACTAAAATGTCAACTAGATGGCTTGGTGTTCGCTCATTTATCTTGTACTGTTTTACTGTTGTTCCCTGTTATTTTCAATTGCAAAATGTTTTGTTATTCCTTCCTATAAAGTATAGGTAAAATTTGTAACATTAAGTAAATCATTTCAAAAGATACTATGTTGAGTGTGTGCTCCCTGTATGGTCACTATCCTACACATTAACTCTGCCTGCATTCAATTTGGTAATTTGTGCAATATGTGGCAGCCGAATCAAAATTCATTCCTAAATCATGTATTGATATTTTTATTTTTCCTTGCTCTTTTACATATGTAAATAAACTTGGCAAGATGTATTTGAGATGTCTGAATTGTCCAATGCAAAGGGTAATATTATATGCCAGAACTCAAACTAAAAAGTTGTTATCAGGTGGAGAATGCCAAGTACCAGTTTATTGATGTGTAAGTTTCCTTCTATAGGTTCCACCATACAGTCTGACATTTACAAGTTGCAATGAAACTGCAAATAATTAATACCTTTGCTTTGATTTGCCCTTAGTCATTAATGCTTAAATGAGCTGCATTTTACTGTTTCATGTGATTAAGACATACTACTGGGAATTCGGCATGCATGCACCTCGATTTTTATATTCAAACCTTTAATGAGCATGTAAATCAAATAACACCCAATTAGACTAATGACTGGCATAATTAAACAAAACAAAAACTGATATTTAAAGTTCGATTGGGAGATTGGGATACTGCAAAATCTCTTTTAAACAATTACCAGAGTTACTTAAAACATATTTCTGTGCTAAATTTCATTTACGGAATATATAACTAAACTTTGTTTTTATTTCACTTTTGATTGGAGAGTGGGACATGCATAAAATGTAAGTTTTCTTTTTTTTTTTTTTTTGCTTTCAGTGCCTACAATTAGGAATTTTTTCTTCAGTTCCTGTTTGCAATGGCACTTTTTGCCAGGAAAGAAAATAAGAAAATTTTAACCATAGGGACAGAGCAATAGAATTCTGACCAGATATCTTCCCCTATCTTACATCAATTCCAATTATGTTTTATTCACATGTCTAATGAGAAAGTGATGCAACAGTATCAACACAGATAGCAATTGAAACTTGAAAGGGGCTCTAATGCCTTTTTATATAAAATTAAAAACGTTAGGCTTTAGGCTTCTGCCCCTACATTTTTTTACTGCTTGTTTGTAACGCTATGTTACCTTCAAATAGTGTGGCTGTTGAACAGTTTTCTACTCTTCTCGTCATATCATAGCAGCTTCTATTCTGTTACTATATTTAATAGGTTACTATATCTGTAGATTACTTATCCTGTAGGTTAGAAAATATAAGATGAACAGTGAGTGGTTGCTGGGGAAGGTATTTTTTAGATCTTTGTATCAATCTGTCTGTTGAGCTATCTATCTATCAATCTTTATCCTCTATAATAAAACCCCTTTGTCTCTGCATCCCATCCTTGCACTTCCTTTTTGTGCGTGTGTGTCCCGTGTTTTGCACTACTGCGCATGTGCAAGGAGGGACGCAGAGACTGAGGAGAGCTGAGGGAGGACGGGGCCAGAAGTGAAGCAGTGGGCGCGTGCATGCGCGGAGACTATGCAGCGGTCACAGAAGGATGAGAGGGAAGGGAGGGGAGGAGAGAGAGGCGGGGTTTCAACACAGACCTAGAGCTCGTTTTTAAACGGGCTTAGGTCTACTAGTCTAATATAACTGACTAATATTTCATGACACTTTGCAAATCCACTTCAGATACTGAAATTTATTTTACTTTTCAGATGTTCAAGATATACCTATTTTTACTGAACTAATAACCAGTGTTTCTTGCAAATTTTCGCCATACTCATTTTTGAATCAAGAAAATTCTTTGAAAAATAGCTGGAAATATCAATATTTTTAACACGAAAAGTGCAAAAACGCAGAAAACAATATTTTAATGTGAAAATGTTTACCGTAAAATGTGAAAAAACACAATATATTTTACCACAAAAATTACCAAAAAGTGCAAAAAACAAACATGAAAAATAATTTATTTTTGATGGCATTGATCTCTCTCGCAAATAGAATTTTATATTATTTTCGCAAAAATTAATGCAAAAAGAATATTGGCATTTTTGCTCATCACTGCATCATTTGACTTCTTTCCTTTCTTGGACATGGGACATTCCCAAAGGTCCATAATGTGTAAGCTTTATCTATCATAGCCATTAGAGTAGAAATAAACTAATAAGGAGTCTAAAATGTTACTTTACCAGTTTACTGAGAAAATCAGTTTGTCAGAGAAGGTCAGGGATTTGCAGCAATATTCACCTATAGTCTTCTCCCAGCTAAGATAATTGGATCTGCCCTAACATTATTAACATATAGAAGAACTACAGAAGAACTGTAGAATGAAAACTAAAATGATCACATTCTTCATAACTATTACTAACACATATCACTACTTATTTTTAGCACAAGCAAAAAACACTTTTTTTTTTTGCATTAAAGAACACATTTTTTAATTACCTTTATAAAACTCCCATGAATGCTCTTGCAAAAGACAATAGAAACATTTACAACAATGACATGAAATTAAACTTCAGCCGTTTCTATGTACAGATTGGGTAGCATTCATTACTACAGTAAGGCTTCTTGCACACAGGGACGTTACAGGCGCACGTTAGTGCAGCCTGTGACGCTCCCCTAACGCACAGCAATGTAACACAAGTGGGCTGTTCACACTGCCCACGTTGCGTTACATTGTAACGCAGCAAAGTGCTGCATGCTGTGCGTTCTCCGCGGCTAAGCCGCGTTAGACTGTTTGCACATGCTCAGTCATGTTGGGGAGGAGGGGAGAGTGGCCAGGCACATGGCTAATTAATATTCACTGCACTCAGTGACATGCAGTGTTTACTTCTTGGAGTGGCCGCTCTGTGCGGCGATTGGCCAGGTGGGACCACGTGATGCCGCATGCGTCCAAGAGTATGCATCATGGCATCACGGATGCCAGAGTGAGCTGCACAACGCGGCTCACTCCGACATCCACACCAGAGAACACCAGGCATTGCGTTAGGGGTACGTTATGTGCCCTATAACGTCCCCTAAAGGTGGCCATACACTCATAGATGGCCACCAGATTTGACCATCGGAAAGATCCCAGTCAGATCAAATCTGATCTGAGAGGAATCCATTAATGCCACACATTAGGCATATATTTTTAATACATTTCAAAATGAAATGTATGAAAAAAAATCTATCTATGGGCAGTTGATCTCCCTTCTCTCCCAACCCACTGCTAATCAATATCCTCTATCGACAGATTCAATTCATTTTGTGCAAGAATAGATCAACTGGGTCACTCACAACATTGATTTCTAGCAGATTCAATCGGCGTGATTAAACTTGCCGGATATTGATGGGAAAAATTAATAAGTGTATGGCCACCTTTACTTTGGACTGCAAAAAGGTTTGCTGGGTATGCAATTGATTTTAATAGATGCATATGGCAAATGTAAACTTCTAATTTATTGATGGAATTCATACTTCAATACATTTGTTTTGCAATGTCTGCAGTGTTTGCATTGCCTGAGGGCTTTAACTTAAGTGAAGTGGCAGAACTGAATCAGCAACACCTATAAATATTATCAACATAATGTTGAATGTTTTTCTAGTCAGTTTATATGGTAGCATCTTTGATCACATTTTGAGAAATCATGTACTAGGCATTTATATGTTATAAAGTAATTGCTATTCTGTTTTGTTTTGTTACAGATTCCCAGAGTAGTGCTGATAGGAGTATATTAGCAGAATAGGAGTATATTAGCAGAATAGCCTCTATGTTACTGCTGTCTGTGCTCTTGGGAAATGTTCTACTTATTCTGTCTCTGTGATCTGAACTACCTATGGTCCTAGTACGGAAGTTGAGTGACAGCACTAAGAACCCACCATAACTGAATTTTAGTTTTCTCTTACCTCCAATACCAAGGTTTTTTTGTTTTGTTTTTGTTTTTACATTTTTACATTTGCTGTTTGCATCCTTGTTCAATGAGACTGGCAGCAAAAAAAAAAAGTAAACAAACAACAGCAACAACAAAAAAATATTTTACTCTGTTTTGGTTGAGCTAAGCTTTAAATCTGGATACTTTTAAAGTGCATATAAATTTTGCATCCCCACCCTACTACCATCTAGAGTTTAAGCTCGCAAGGGTAGAGTCCTCTCCCTAGTTTTTCTCATTTCTGTGGTACTTACCTAACTGTGATTGTATGCCTGTATTTCTGGATATTTTCATACCATACATAATCTATGCCAGTGGTCCTCAAACTAAGGCCCACGTACCGAATATGGCCCCCTGAGGCTTTTTTACCGGCCCCCACACAGAAAATGTATTACTTACAGATGCGGTCAGCTACATCTTTAAATATTGGTGGTCCGCATATGGAATAGCAGTGCTGGCACCACCCATCCACATGGAAGCCAGAAAGCAGTAATTCACTGGTTTCCAATCAAATTCCACATCAGGTGACACTGCTGTCCAATTGGATTGCAGGTTGTCACCTGGGTATGCTTCACTGTCTGGCCCGTAAAGACTTCTACATCATCTTATGTATACTCCGGCCCCCCAGCAGTCTGAAGTATGTTGACCCGGCCCTCGACCCAAAACGTTTGGGGACCCCTGATCTATGCCATAGTTAGTATGATAGATACTAGATAGTAGATAGCTAGTATAGTGTCCCAGTATAGCTAGTATAGTGTCCAGTATAGCTAGTATAGTGTCCCAGTATAGCTAGTATAGTGTCCCAGTATAGCTACTATAGTGTCCAGTATAGCTAGTATAGTGTCCAGTATAGCTAGTATAGTGTCCCAGTGTTATGCTTGGTGGTAAATTCTCCACAGTCAGCACGACATGCATAACCTGACGTGAAGGAGGTACACACACTAGCACGAGGAACCAGGATATCTCCAGTTTAGTGGAGGAGAGGATTGACTCCAACAGGAGATGTGGCGCACAGAGCAGGCATAGATCCGAACAGCCACAAACAATCCTTTCACTATAGTGGCTCATCGCAAGGTAGCGCTGAGCGCATAAACCAGAACTCAGAAGATCAGGACAGGTATCAGAATGAACGCTTGCTAAACTAGTCACTGCTTAAGTGACAGCAAGCATCCATAACAAGACAGTCTGGAATGAGGCAGCCAATGCGATTGCAGCGGTGGCGTGCCTCACAAGGACAGGACCGAAAAGTCGGGAAATCGAGTCAAAGACGGCAGACGTGATACACACCAATATACAATAGGTATGATTTCCTAGCGTATTATGATTACAGCTATCAATGAACTACAAACGACTAACTGACATATATATATATCGGCGATAAACCGATATATGACATAAGCAAGGAACACTGACTAAGAACTGGAGCAGGACTAGGAAGGATTCGATACTTCTACGCAGAAGCGAGCGCAATCCACGCAAGGCAACAGGAACAGGACTGACTAGCTCAGCACGGGTGATCACGATACACGCAACCTACCAAAACGTGCTGGAAACTGACTGACTGAACACAGGATATAAACAGTTCGAGTACGTATATATCAGCAACACTGATGTATTAACGTAGCACGAATACAAGGGAAATAACAAACACGTTAGTATGCGTATATATTGGCGATTAACCAATATATGCTGCAAGACTAGCAAAGTAACAATTACTGATAAACAGAACAGAACTAGGACTCACTGACTCCTACGCACGAGATCAGTGCAGTCCACATGAATTAACATTAGAACTATGAACACGGTCTGGGGCCAGAGCAGCAGCAGCAAGACAGGCTTATGCTGAAGCTATGATAGCCCGTGGAGCCCTGCAGGAAGCAGATCTTTATACTGAGGTCATCCAATGGGAGCAGCCATGCAGATTCCCACACAGGTGAATGGTAATCATTTAATCCTGAGCTGGCCAGAACTGCAGAGCCACTGCAGATGGAATCAGCAACTAGTTTGAGTGCAAACCAAACTATGCAAGCAAATGCATGTAATGACATCAAAAACTGCTTGTCTTCAGTAAAACTGCAGCCAGCAGTACATGCTGCAGACGTGATCATAACACCCAGTATAGCTAGTATAGTGCCCAGTATGGGTAGGTAGTGCCCCAGTATAGCTAGTATAGTGTCCAGTATAGCTAGTATAGTGTCCAGTATAGCTAGTATAGTGTCCCAGTATAGCTAGTATAATGCCCCAGTATAGCTGGCATAGTGCCCAGTATAGCGCCCTAGTATGGGTAGGTAGTGCCCCCCCTCCCCCGCTGCCCTTGTTACCTTATGAGCAGGCGGCCACTTCTTCTCTTATATTCCCCTTTCCTCTCCTCTTAGCAGAATCTTCAAATACAGCAGCGCGTCTTGCGGCTGCTGTAAGGAGGGAAGGAAGCAGGACAGCAGCTTCCTGTAGCAGCGATATGCATTGCCGTTACCATGGGAACCGCTGCCCTGCCTCCTTCTCTCCTTACAGCAGTCGCAAGACGCGCTGTTGTAATAGGAGATGCTGCTAAGAGGAGAGCGGCGCCTGGGTTAATATAAGAGAAGAATCGGCCGCTCCTCATAAGGTAACAGGAGTGGCGGCCGCAGGGGGAGGGGGGTGACATAACAGACCTGCCGCGGCCCAAAAGAAAACTGCCCACGGACCACCAGTGGGCCGCAGCCCACAGGTTTGGGACCCCTGATCTATGGTATGCACGTATTCAGTACTTGTGTTGCTGCATGTTTTGAATATACTATAGATTAACTACATGCAATGTATATTTTATTAGGTAAACCTTACTATTTCCAGATTGGACCTCCTGTTGCCTACAGAAGGACCTTAATTCTTTGTGGTATTGGTCGTGGAGGTCATTGGCATATAGTTAACTTATTGTGCTTTGTGACATGCTGCATTATCCTGCTGGAATTATCCATCACAACAGGGCACCCTGTGGTCATAAAGGGATGGACATGGTCAGCAACAATACTCAGGTAAACTGAGGCATTTAAACAATGCTAATTTGGTACTAAGTGGTTTGTTTACCTCCAAATTCTGACCCTACAATCTGAATGTTGCAACTGAAGTCTAGACTCATCAGACCATGTGAGCCTGTGCAACTTGTTTGCCTCAAGTTTCCTGTTCTTAACTAACAGGAGTGGCACCCATTTGATCTTCTGTTGCTGTAGCCCATCAGCTTTAAGGCATTACATACTGTGGGCCTGATTCATGTTTTCTTATAAGTTTTCTCTTAGGAGATAGTTTTCATCTTCTTTATGGTATTTATTTTTATGTTTGCTGTTGGCTTAAAAGGTCTTTTATTGATAAGATGCAAAATATCACCTAGAAAAAAACATAAGAGAGAAGGTTAATTAGATTGCGCTTTGTGTTGGTATTCTGCCTACTTTGTTTGTGTTGAATGATGATTTGAGCTACAGTCTGCTAATTCTCCTCTGACCTTTTACATCAGCAAGGCATTATCATCCACACAACTACCGCTCACTGGATATTTCTATTTTCGGTCTGGACCATTCTCTGTAAACCCTACAGATGGCTGTATGTCAAAATCCCAGAAGTTCAGCAGGCTTAAGTTAAAAGGAAAATGACATGTTTGCATGCACTACAATTTTTTTGTATAAATATCCACCATTTGTATTATGCAGCACTGTTAACTGAAAGATCAAAATTCTCTCTACCCACTTTGCCCCCATTTAGTACCATATTCTGGGTTGTGCTATTTTGTGCAAAAGAACACCTTTGTCCATTGTGCAATTCAGCGAATCAATACCTATGTCATGATTGGAGTAACCAATCCCCGGTTTAATCCGTGCCTATAGGACAAGTGCTATAGACTGTAGATTATAGTGATATATGGCCCTATCCTGTTCCCTAACTCACAAGTCTTAAGCAATTTATTTTCCCTTCATCAAATTGGAAAATGTGGGTCTCCCTTTGGTCACTAAGTTTAGTAGGGTATTACAAAATATCTGCTGCTACCAGCAGCAAACAGATTAAAATTGTTATTTTGAATTACACAGATAGGAATCCAGACAAGTGTTTGTGGGGATTATCAGAGAGATTGAGAAATGCCCCACCAATTCCAAGGTAGAGCAACATTGTGCCCATAAGCCACCTGATATCCATGAGGCGTAATATTTCTAAAGGAAACAAAACTTCCCCCAGTAAAACAACCGCATTGCTTGCCGTGACTTCCTGACTAATTGGCATCTCTGTAATGTATATAGTCCTTCCTTTATGGTTAGTGTGTAGTGTGTGGTTTTCAAATCATAATTTCAGATGAGTACCATGATAAAGCCGCAGCATTCATTCCAATCATGGCAGGCCGGCTATGGGTGCACACGATACATCATCTTTCTGGTGGCCAGACGTTTTTATTTGCATACATAATTTGCACAAAGAATAACCTGGTCCCAGACATTATAATGCAAGATTCTGCTTCTTAACCACTTGAGGACCCACCCTTTACCCCCCCCTTAACGACCAGCGCTGTATTCTGTGATCTGTGCTGGGTGGGCTCTGCAGCCCCCAGCACAGATCAGCGTGCAGGCAGAGCGACCAGATCGCCCCCCTTTTTTCCCCACTAGGGGGATGATGTGCTGGGGGGGGGGTCTGATCGCTCCTGGCTGCGGGTGTTGCGGGGGGGGGCACCTCAAAGCCCCCCTCTGCGGCGAAATCCTCCCCCTCCCTCTCCTACCTGGCCCCCCCTGGAGAGATCCGGGCTGCACAGGACGCTATCCGTCCTGTGCAGCCAGTGACGGGACATCCCCTGTCACATGGCGGCGATCCCCGGCCGCTGATTGGCCGGGGATCGCCGATCTGCCTTACGGCGCCGTACAAATGTAAACAAAGCGGATTATTTCCGCTTGTGTTTACATTTAGCCTGCGAGCCGCCATCGGCGGCCCGCAGGCTATTCACGGAGCCCCCCGCCGTGAATTGACAGGAAGCAGCCGCTCGCACGACGCGCGTTATGAGTGCGCGGTCGGCAAGTGGTTAAAGCACTCTAGAGGGGAATCTAATGCCCTTATTCAATTCACCTTTTCTCCTAGGAGATTTTTTTTCCCCTTCAGTTTAACCACTTGCCGACCGCACGCTTATACCGCGCGTCGGCAAAGTGGCAGCTGCAGGACCAGCGACGCAGTACTGCGTCGCCAGCTGCAGGCTAATTAATCAGGAAGCAGCCACTCGTGCGAGCGGCTGCTTCCTGTCAATTCACGGCGGGGGGCTCCGTGAATAGCCTGCGGGCCGCCGATGGCGGCTCGCAGGCTAAATGTAAACACAAGCGGAAATAATCCGCTTTGTTTACATTTGTACGGCGCTGCTGCGCAGCAGCGCCGTAAGGCAGATCGGCGATCCCCAGCCAATCAGCGGCCGGGGATCGCCTCCATGTGACAGGGGACGTCCTATCACTGGCTGCACAGGACGGATAGCGTCCTGTGCAGCCTCGATCGCCGGGGGGGCAGCAGGTAGGAGAGGGAGGGGGGAATTTCGCCGCGGAGGGGGGCTTTGAGGTGCCCCCCCCCCCCCCCGCAACACCCAGCAGGCAGAAGAGATCAGACCCCCCCAGCACATCATCCCCATAGGGGGGAAAAAAGGGGGGCAATCTGATCTCTCTGCCTGCTACCTGATCTGTGCTGGGGGCTGCAGAGCCCACCCAGCACAGATCAGTAAAAACAGCGCTGGTCCTTAAGGGGGGGGGGGGGTAAAGGGTGGGTCATCAAGTGGTTAAAATAACCGTTTAGCACTTTGGAATTTGAAAAGTACCAAAATCAAGATTAAAAAGTACTATTGGAATTATCCTGAGTATTTTCTTGCTTGCTTGTGGATTAAAAGACATTTTATGGATAGGGTGTGAAAATATCACTTGGGAGTAAACTTAGGAGAAAATTGAATTGAATAAGGGCCTAAGATCCACATGGTACTTGTTTAAAGAGGAACTGAACCAAAAAAAAGTCACTAAATTGAGCCTCCTTATCCCTTTGAAATGAATGATTAGACACAAAACACTTGTGAAGGGCAATATAAAAGTAGATATATTTGTGCAATACAACTATGAATAAAAGAGAATGGCAGGCTCCATCTTGCAACTCTCTCCCTCCATTTTGCAGCTCTCACTCCATGGGAGGTGCAGAGTCTGATTCTGTGGGCGGTGTTACAGTTGGAGTTAGACATGCCCATTCCCGCCCACAGAATGAGATTTGCAGCCCAGTGTCATGAGGTCATCCTCAGTCACCCTGTTACAGGAAAGTGACAGCTGTGGCTTCTGCTGCTGCCCTGCACTATACTGGCACATGCCTTGATAAAGTTTTATTATTTTTTCTCTAACTATGCCTCCTGCAGTGTGAGATTGTCTGCTTGTAATCCTGTAGCTCTCCCCATATATATATACATACTTATATACTTCACTCTTTATAAAACTGACCAAATGTCCACTAAAAGAAATGACAGGCACGCATATGCTTCACTGATATTACTTCACTCTTGCTAATTTCAGGAAAATAAATTTTTTTTGCCAAAAAACAACCCTTTTAGATACACGATCACCCCCTCTCGTTATCAATTCACATACGTACACCCTAAGAGAGGTTTGGCACTTCACAGTGTAAAAAAGACTGAACAGGTTTTTCCCAAAAATCATAAATATATATGCTTCACTGTTAATGCTTCACTCTTTATAAAACTGACCAAATGTCCACTAAAAAATATGACAGGCACGCATATGCTTCACTGTTATTATTTCACTCTTGTTAATTTCAGGAAAAACTTTTTTTTTTTTGCCAAAAAGCAACCCACAAGCTCCCCCTCTCGCTATTAGTTCACATACACACTAATAGAGGTTTGGCGCTTCACAGTGTAAAAAGGACTGTTATATTTTTTTATTGGATATTTGTTTAGTTTTATATAGAGTGAAGCATTAACAGTGAAGCATATATATGTATTCATGTTTTTTCTGGGAAAAACGTGTTAGGTTATTTTTACACTGTGAAGCGCGTCACTGATATTACTTCACTCTTGCTAATTTCAGTAAAAACATTTTTTTGCCAAAAAGCAACCCTTTTAGATACACAATGGGCTTGATTCACAAAGCCGTCCTAACTGTTCAGCACGGGCGTGCTAAAAAGTTATCACGTGAAGTGCCGCTCGCGGACTTTTGTGAGCTGAAAGTGCCGCAATCGCAGACAAAAGTCCGCGTTATCGCACGCAAATGTCCGCGATCGCTGCACTTCACGTGCTAACTGTTTAGCACGGGCGTGCTAAACAGTTAGCACGGCTTTGTGAATCAAGCCCAATGTCCCCTTCTCGTTATCAGTTCACATACACACTAAGGCCTAGTGCACACCAGAGCGGTTCTGCTGTGGTTTGCGATCCGCTTGCGGGTGCGGATCCGCTTGGGTAATGTATTTCAATGGGCTGGTGCACACCAGAGCGGGAGGCGTTTTGCAGAAACGCATACTCCCGGGCTGCTGCAGATTTTGGATTGCGGATGCGTTTCTGCCTCAATGTTAAGTATAGGAAAAACGCAAACCGCTCTGAAAAACGGCACTTCAGTGCGGTTTGCCAGGCGTTTTTTTGTTACAGTAGCTGTTCAGTAACAGCTTTACTGTAACAATACATGAAATCTGCTACACCAAAAACGCTTCACAAAACCGCAAAATGCTAGCTGAAACGCTACAGAAAAAGAAGAAAAAGCGTTTAAAAATCTGCTAGCATTTTGCGGATCTGCTAGCGGTTTTTGGTGTGCACCAGGCCTAAGAGAGGTTTGGTGCTTCACAGTGTAAGGAGGACTGTAATATGTTTTTAGTGGACATTTGTTTAGTTTTATATAGAGTGAAGCATTAACAGTGAAGCATATACATGTATTCATTTTTTTCCAGGGAATAACTTGTTCAGTCCTTTTTACACTGTGAAGCATATGAGCACTTTTTAGCCATCAGAACTTTCTGAAAGCTTTTTAAAAAGGGCTCATAAAAGCGCTTATAGTGTGTCTGAGCCCTTATGCAGAGAAGGGGAGAAATGGTGAGGAGAGAAAAGCTGAAAGAGAAGGAAAAAGATAGTTAAGTGACAAGACAATATGCTCTGTACAGCACTGCGAAAGATGGCGCTATATAAATCCTATATAATAATAGGCAACTGTCCCTGCGTAGCTGGGTCCGTGCTTTTTGCTACTGCGCATGTGCGCAGCACAGACCCAGCCTCTCACACACAGGAGGACGGGGACAGGGAGCCGAGCGGGCGGCGTGTGAGTGGACGGCCGGATGTATGGCGGGTAAGCGGGTGGCCGTGTCAGCGGGCGACAGACGCGCGTGGCTGGGTAAGCGGGCGGCGGACACACGCGGTGAAAAACAGACCTAGAGCCCATTTTTAAACCAAGAGTACTTCTGAGCGACAGTGATTTGAAAAGCGCTTGGCTAATGTTACTCTATGACTGTGTTCTTACAGTAGCGTAGTGATTTTTTTAAAACCGCAAACACACTGCATGTAGCATTTTTTGGAGCGATTCATTCAAAAATCGCTCTAAAAATCGCACTCACAAATTGCTAGCGATTGCTATTGTGATTTTGGCGTGCTCTAGTCCAGAAAGAAGAGATATAGGGAGAATTTGAGAATAGCCTGAGATGGAGCAGAGATCTAATCTGTATTGCAGATCCACATCACACAGAGGCTACTTGCCTGTAATGTGACTCCCTGCCAGTCACTCACACGTCAGAAAGCAGCCCTCCTAGAGTCTAGGGACTGTCAAAAACTTTTCAATTTGTTTAACACCTTATCCAAACATGCAGTCATTATAACAATGGGGAGAGACCAGACAGATTTTTGCCCATGGACCCTCCATGCACAGCTCTGCATCATGCTGCCCTCTAAATGCACTTTTATCAGCTAGCCCAGTGTTTCCCATTGCCTTACAACAAAGTTACGTTTCTACAGTCCCTCAGCTGGCCATCAGGATTCTCTTTTCACAGCTCCTCCTGATGACTCACTGTGTCAACAAACAAAGCTGCAGTGGATTTGCATAAGCAAGAGAAAGTCTCCCATTGATCTCTGGGAGCCTTGCCATGGCAGAGTAAGTCACAGAGGGTGTGGCTTATCAATATAATTGTATATTATAGTTTATTCACATATTTTTGTACATATATTGTACTGTTTTTGCCTACATTTTTTAACATGGATTGCAATGCTCAGTTTTCATATTCTGAGTTCGGTTCCTCTTTGGGCTGGTGCACACCGAGCTTGCAGCTGCGGATACGCTTGGTCAATGTATCTCAATGGGGTGGTTCACACCAGAGCGGGAGGCGTTTTGCAAAAACGCATACTCCCGGGGTGAGGCATTTTTTGGATTGCGGATGCGTTTCTGCCTCAATGTTAAGTATAGGAAAAACACAAACCGCTCTGAAAAACGCCTGTTCAGAGCGGTTTTGCCGGCATTTTTGTTACAGAAGCTGTTCAGTAACAACTTTACTGTAACAATATATGAAATCTACTACACCAAAACCGCTACACAAAACCACAAAACGCTAGCTGAAACGCTACAGAAAAAGAAGAAAAAGCGTTTCAAAATCTGCTAGCATTTTGCGGATCTGCTAGCGGGTTTTGGTGTGCACCAGGCCTTAAAGAAAAGATTCTAGATTTTGACAAAGTGAAGATGTGGTTTTGTCCATAGTTGGGGTTTATTTCTCTTATCAGTCTGCTGGAGTAGATAAACTACTCATTTACAAAATGATCAAAAAAAGATGTTTAGGGTCTACTTAGATGGCATGAATAAACCATTGTGTGCATAACTTGTGTCAGAAAACGTGGCTGTACACATCTGCCAAAATGGAGACGGTGAAGAGATAATGGCCCATATGCAATTCAATTTTTCTCCTGAGTTTTCTCCTAGATGATATTTTTAGACCTTGACATAAAATAACTTTTAAACCACCAGCTCAAACCACCAATCAAATACTCAAAATAATCTTGATTGTACTTTTTTCACCAACTTTTAGGTACTTTTTCCATTGTAAAATGCTTAAAGTGGTCTGAAAATCTGACATAACATTCAATAAAAATGTGTTTTCCTACTTTTTATTACTCATACAATTATCATATTTGCTTTTGTGCACACCTAATATTGTCTATTTACAAATTACAAGTTTCCAAAGTGTAGTTTTTCTTACCCTGAAAGCTGGCATTGCATTTTATTATTTTTCTATTATGACTGCTTTTTATTATATATTAAAACCTTTTAATGAGCTATTCTGAGCACTGTGTGTGTCTGAAGCAGAGACAGTTTCTCAGAGAGTGTTCGCTTACATTCCAGTGTTGATACATTTGTGTTTAACAAGTAAGAAAGATATTGTTATTCTCCAGTTTGGATGTGGATTTGAAGCTGAATAGCAGGAGAAAATGCTTTGTTTAACCATTTCAGTGATGTTCTGCTAGAATTTAAAAAAAATTAAAAGTAGCTTTCAAGCTGTGAGGAAACTTTTAGAGCAAAGTAGAAATGTTGGCTTTCAGACCACTTTAAAAGTTATCTTAAAAAGAATATGACAATTATCTCCTAGGAGATAACTCAGGAGAAAACGTTAATTGCATATGGGCCGATGAGTATTTCTTTCCATTCCAAGGCAATAATAACCAATCACTTACAAAGATAATTTCCCTTTGTTGGTTGAAGAGGGAAAATAATAGAAATAACATAGAAACTTCTGCTTGAAGGTTACTGAGTTGCAAAAGGGGTTTCGGTAGGACACAAAAATGTTTTATCCTCTGGCTGTGTGAGAAATATCTCTGTAGCATTTAGTAAGCATACAGACATACTTAGTACAACCACTGTATGTCAAAGTGTATTATTGCGTTATACTGTTGTGCATAATGTCTACCATTTAACATAAGTGCAGCTTAAAATCATCCTGTATAAGGGGATAAAAAACAAAAAACAATCAATTGTCTGTCCCTGGAACGTAAAAAAGAACAGCCCAATAAATTGCTTTTACATATGCACAGCTAATATTCAGTCTTGTTATTATCAACCTCCTTCCAGTAACTGCTGGTTAGTTATTGCACTTTCCTATTCACTAATTGAATTCTTGTAAGCTCAGAACTGTGTTCTTTTTCAATGTGTTGCAGCTATATAGGCTCATGCTTATTTTATATGCCTTTAAAATCATTTAGATGAAGAATGCTTGCCCTACTGAGAAGTTTTTAAGTAAAAATATTCAATCAGTCCAAGGTTTACAATTTTAATCAGCTCATTTTGTTAAAATATGTATTTTTAGAGAAAAGTCTTTTATGTTTCTAAAGCAGTCTAACATTTTCAGTGTAAAAGTGATCATTATAAATATATGCAGAAGTAAGTAGGCAAGCTAACATAATCACAGGCATGCACCTAATTTTTGAAGTGATTTCCCAGTACTTAAGAAGTGGTTAAAAAGTGGTTGAAAATCAGCTAAGATACTGTTACAAACACTCAGCAAACAGCAGATGGGACAGTAATATTGAAAACCACTTGCTTGAATAGCTCATTCAAGCCAAAATCTATCCACTTCCACTCATTCCAGTAGTAACAAATAAAGCAGGTGTAAGCCCATGGAATTCTGCACAAAGCATTGAAATATAAACTACTTTAACATGGAAAATAGTTCATAGCTATCAGGCTGTTAAAGAGTGTATTCGATATCTGCTAGTGCCATCTGTGACAACTTGGGCTGATAATATAATTGTTAACATAACATTATTATTATAAAGGTTTAAAATATCACAACGTAGCATAGGTGCAAGCTGTGAATTGTGTTCTCTAGTGCCAAGTGGGTAGATTCACCTGAATCAAAAACTGCTTCACTGCATCCAATCTGATCTAATATGAATTGATAAAAAAATCATTGTAGATTGGGCAATCCCCATGGTGATTCGTTCCCCTGCACTTCAGCCAGCTTTAACTCACAAGTAACAACCTTTCCCAGTCAAAGTTTTATTGATGAAATGATCAAACATCTATCAACATGCCTCTTTTTTTACAGGCCAGCAGCTGTGGAATGAAAGGGTAGTTGTTGGCCATTGATACAAAAAGTATAGGAGTGAAAGGCAATGTTGTTGATGATGATGGTGGCTCCATTTCAAGTAAATAATTACTACCTCTAACATTAATTTTCAACAACTTTGCTGTCCACACACTATCGTAAAAATCTGCTACTTTGTCTAGAGACCATGTAGAGTCACTCATACCACAACAAGCACTAGGGGCAACTTTTGCTGCACGGAAACAGGAAATAATGCAGAAGAAGAAGCAACATCTGTCACAGTACAAGACAAAGCTTGCAGAGGTAGTTGATACTTCCTCTGGATCTGGTTGAGGTGGTCCATCTACAGAACTAGGCAATGGGGTTTTATATGACTATATTCACTTCAGTTGTTCTTAGTGTATTAATGTTTTTACATCATTTAAAATGCTGACCTTAAGTTTCAAACATGACCATACTTCTGTTAGAAGGTGATATTGTAAAAACTGACTAAATAGATGTGGTCTTGATGGAACCAAAATACCTCAGTTCTGGAAGGAGGTTGGAGGTGCCCAAGGGTGGTAATATATAGAAAAAATCAGGTGATCAGAAAATATTTTATTTATTATGCACATAGGACAATGCATTTAATGGCAAAAACTACTTCAACAGGTCAAATAAAAGTGCCTTACGAAGAGTAATTAACATCAGTCGTGAAAGCTTAGACTTTTTTTTTGAACACCCTACTCCTGGAATTACTTGTCAAAGGTAAGACTCCCAAAACACATGATTTTTTCTATATATTACCACCCTTGGGCACCTCCGACCTCCTTCCAGTACTAATCAATGACCCCCATCTGAGGGACTCCACGGCATTACCTAGAGTGAGAACGTCCTCTTCCTTTTTTTGGAGCATGGACCACCGCATCTTAACCCCAAGGCCGAGTGGGGACGGTACTTCCCAACATGCTCTTAGGAGTGGTTGCCTTCCTAAGCAACCCAGCTTTGTGAGTATAAACTTATAAGAATTGTTCTAAATATCCTAGTGCCGTACGTTATCACGCAAGGTCGGGCCCCCGGTGTCCCTGTGTGTTTTGGTAGGCCCTAGCTGTTACTGCACATTTGAAGTTACAGCTGATGATTAGGAGTAATGTATGGGACTGTACACTGAAGGTTGCCTCATTTGCTCACTGTGTCTGCTTGTCTTTTTTTCCTCTCCCAGAATGTAAGTGTTGTGAAACCTCCTCTTTTGCTTCTTCTTCATTATCATCCTCCTCATGCTCTGGATCTTCTGATTCTTTCTTTCACCACCTTATTTGGATAATACTACTCATCATATACCACTTCCTCTTTATCTTCCTCATCCTTCTTTTCCTTCACAGACAAAAAAAATAAAATAAAAATGTGAGGCATTAGTGTATTTTAGAGCTTTCTTCTCTCCTATAAGTTGGATGAAGTCATCATTTACCAAACCAAACTTGCTATACTTTGACAATTACTCATAGCTCTTGTAATTGTAGCTTGTGTCAGAGCAGGGTCTGTGGGATTTGTCATCAGAAGAGGAAGAGGAGTGTTATAGGCAAAGAAAAAGAGGAAGCGAAAGTAAGAGGCTACTAAAAGAACACTCTAACTATTACTAACACCAGCAAATGTCCATGAATAGAAGAAGCAGGCAGAGGAAAGTGTAGTGTTTCCTTACCCAAAAGAATGTACAATGGCACGTCATAGTCCTGATCTTAACCACTTTACCCCCGCGCGTACGTATTTCTCCGCCCCTTTTTCCATCCTTTAAAAACCAGGGACGGAGAAACACGTACTTTCCGCGTTCCCGACGCTGTCCGCGCTCCCGCTCGTAAACACGCCGCCCGCCGCTAGTAAAACCGCCGCCGCCCGCTCGCCCGGAGATCAATGAACGGGAAAATCCATTCCCGTTCGTTGATCTAAGCCCCACAATGACCCGCTGCTCTCCTATGGGCAGCGCGATCATTGTGAGAAGAAACTCACGTGTCCAGCCTCCTTATTCTTCCTCCAAGCTTCCGGAAGGAGGCTTGGAGGTCGCAATAAAGCAAAAAGTTACTGTGGCCATCTTGTGGCCAAATAGTAAACTACACCCTACACATTTTTCACATACAAATAAATGACTTTTACACACAAAATTAACTCATTACCTCCCACACTCCCCATTTTTTTTTTTTTTGTAATTAAAAAAAAAATTCAAAAATTTACAATTAAAAAAAATACATAATTAGTTACCTTAGGGACTGAACTTTTTAAATATTTAAGTCAAGAGGGTATAACACTGTTACTTTATAAACTATGGGCTTGTAATTAGGGATGGACGCAAAACTGAAAAAAATGCACCTTTATTTCCAAATGAAATATTGGCGCCAAACATTGTGATAGGGACATAATTTAAACGGTTTTATAACCGGGACAAAAGGGCACATAAATTTCATGGGTTTTAATTACAGTAGCATGCATTATTTAAAAACTATAATGGCCGAAAACTGAAAAATAATTTTTTTTTCCCCACATTTTTCCTATTTTCCCATTAAAACACATTTAGAAAAAAATAATTCTTGGCATAATGTCCCACCTAAAGAAAGCCTAATTGGTGGCGGAAAAAACAAGATATAGTTCATTTCATTGCGATAAGTAATGATAAAGTTATAGACGAATGAATGGAAGGAGCGCTGAAAGGTGAAAATTGCTCTGGTGGTCAGGGGGTAAAACCCCTCAGTGGTGAAGTGGTTAATCCAATTGAAGTGTTTTGGAAAGACCTAAAGTGAGTAGTTAATGTGAAAAAAACCCACCAACATCCAAGAGCCGAAGCTTTTTTGTATGAAAGAATGGGCTAAGAATATTTTTGAGTCAATGTGCAAGACATGATTCACATAGGCTTGGTTCACACTTAAAAAGTGTCCAGTTAGTTTTCGACAGTTGCAATCAGTTTGATGTGTTTCTATGGCTGTGTTCACACAAATAAATCTTTACATTTGTGGTCCCATATCGTCCTGTGGGTTTCTTATTAGTTTAGTATGTGTTTCTATGGCTGTGATTTTTGGTCCGGTCCAGTAATGTCAGCTTTGCATCAGTTTTGTATGCATTCCAATGGGTGTGTGCACACATAAAAGGTGTATATGTACAGTCTAGTCAGGTAAAACTTATAGAAAAGTGATGCAAAAGTAACAGTATAACATAGGACTGGACTAGACCGGACTGTACAGATTTACGTGTGAACCAATGCACAAATATGGCATTGGATATAATAGATACATAATTTTGTATTCATCTGTGTAACTGTGTTTTCTTCATCCACCTTTAGGAGGTGTTTGAAAATCACATGAAGGTGTAGGTCGTACTCATATAAAAAATGTTAAAGGGTTAACAAACTTTCAAACACCACTGTATACAATAGCTGTTTTTTTCAGGAACACTGCATTCAATAAGTGATCTCCCCATACTAAATGGCCCTGTTTATGAATGTTAGTTTTAATAATGCTACCCTGTAAGCTATGTTTGGTCACAAAGCTGCAAAATATATCTGGTTTGTGCAGAGCCTGGTTCCTATCATCCAGGAAAATATATCTTTCTAACTCCTGGATCTCATTAATAACTGGTTATTTTTACTTTCATATATCCCTTTTCTACAAACTGTAAAATAAGTAATTTTAGAGAAAAGATCTCCCAACGCACCAGACATATTGAATGAAAAAATATATAAATCCTTTATTGATCCAATATATAGCAGTTATAAAAAAAAACACATAAACCGCAATGTGAAACCACAAACAAGGGAAACATACAAGTTAAAAGTCCCCAAAAATATCTATGTGGGGACGGATGGCTGTGCATGGAGTAAGTTACAAAAATATATATGTATAGTACAGAAAGAGGTACAAAAATGGCGCAGGTGCAGGCGTCAGAACCATGTATATAAATATATATTTATCCCCAAGCAAATAATCCTGGGTGCTCAAAAAGTGCAATATAATGTGGTATAGCAGGGACACAATGCACTGCATGAATGGAGCATACAGGAAACGATGACAAATCAATAAAGTGCGACAAATCCCTGTATCAAATAGGTATATCACATAGACCACACCAGTGAGGGTCCTAGCTAAGTCACTTTCCTAGGACCATCTGAGCCAAAACATATGAGTCACACTGAGGATGTATAAAAAAAATCGCCATATTACCTGCGCAATGAGAGCTCCAAAAATGCAACAGCCACTGTGTAGGCCTGGCCTTACACGTGTGTCACCAGAACATCCGCCCCCTCTAGTGCTCAGATCCTCCCTAAGTACTACGCATTGTCAGTGACGTCAGGATAGGGGAGGGAAGGGCAGGAAAAAATGTGCTGCAGCCCACGCAGCAGAGTGAGTTGAAGCTGTCGCGTTGCTCCTAGGAAAGTGACTTAGCTAGGACCCTCACTGGTGTGGTCTATGTGATAACTCTATTTGATACAGGGATATGTCAGCCATCTGTTTGGTTATATATGCTTGCACTACTAGCACTTTTTGGCTTGGTGATTATTTTTACTATTTTGGATGTAATAGTTATATATTGTTCATATTATAAGCACTTTATTGATTTGTCATTGTTTCCTGTATATGTATGCTCCAATCATGCAGTGCATTGTGTCCCTGCTATACCACGTTATACTGCACTTTTTGAGCACCCAGGATTATTTTGCTTGGGCATAGATATATATATATATTTATATACATGGTTCTGACGCCTGCACCTGCGCCATTTTTGTACCTCTTTCTGTACTGCACATATATATTTTTGTAACTTACTGTCCGCACAGCCACCTGTTCCCACTTAGATATTTTTGGGGACTTTTAACTTGTATGTTTCCCTTGTTTGTGGTTCCCCATTGGGGTTTATGTGGTTTTTATAATTGCTATATATTGGATCAATAAAGGATTTATATATTTGTTCATTCAATATGTCTGGTGCGTTGTGAGATCTTTTCTCTAAAATTACTTATTTTGTGTTTTCTGCTCTAGATGCGCACATTCATATACCCATATTTATATGACTATAGCTGTGCTCTCTGGCTTGCTTGCAAATTAATTGTTTTCTACAAATTGTATCATCATTTTTCTGCCTCTTTCAGGTGTTGGTGAACATCTGAGTAATTCCTATGTAGACCAAGCTACTGGCACTTGAGAATATTTTTTGAACCATATTAGTAGATGAGAGTTGCTTACTTATTACACTATTAATATCAGCTGGTTTAAAATATGTCCTAGTCTTTAATTTAGCCCGTTCTTAATAGATACAGATATCAAGTTACTTTATTGGGATCTCATTCCATGTGACAGTAAGTTGAATATTATGATTGCCGGGGATGAGTGATCCTGCCCAAAATAGATTTGTGAGACTGCCCGAAACTAAGTTTTATGAATTTGTATGCAAATTCACAATCAGCTATTCTATAACTGTAGTTCCTCACAGATCGCAGATCCAAAGGCCACCATTTCAGAGTAGTTGCATAAAATAAATATAATATATAATAGCTAAGTGTAGACTGCTATATATTTGTTTCTTCAACAGATAAAATCATAAACCAAATGGAGTAAAAGCACTTTCATGGGATGCCCATGAAATGGGTGTCCTGAATAAAAAAACACATGTTGGGCTCTATTCACAAAACTTCTGATAAATGACTTATTTATCACCTAATTGATAAAAATAACCTTTCAGCACATTTACAAGCAAAATATTCACTCGAAGTAAGTTGTTCCCGATTTACTTCATTTCGATGTTACTTTTCTTACCTTAGTTATATTATAGTTCTAGAAGTGTCATTAGTTATAAATAATTTACAAATCAGGCTACACTCTTATTCTATGTAAATACTAAAATGTCTATTATAGAATAAAAAAAAAAAAAATCAGAACATTACCAATGATGTTCTCTCATGTTTGCTTTATTTTACGGCATCTGGATAAAAAGTCCACCATTGCTCCAGAGTTCTTTCTTAACTATCCAAGCTGCAAAAAAAATGTTGTAAGACAACAGTATGTCATCTCAATTTAGGTCTGTGTTCTACAGCTCAAGCATTGTACAGGCACACACACCGTATCTGTATGCACAAGCAATTAACTACACTCACACTTTTTCAAAGGAGAGCATTAAGGGTGGTAACACTTTTTTTTAGCTAGACTATGGATTCCTAAAAATGGCAAATATGTTTATCTGTGCTGTAAGCTAAGCTATGCATGTTGAAAATCCAGTGCCACGTATACGGAACTTCTGGAATGCTGAAACATATTGCAGTCTGCTAATGACATTTTCTTTTTTTGCTAAATTCACTGGTGGTGCCAGCTACAACAGCAGAATTTTTAATGTTGTTTTGGCTCATTTCATTTTCCTTTGCAGGTGGTGGGAAGTGTTTGTTGTTTCATGAGTGAGATGAAAGTTCTTGATTTAGTTTATTATTGATTCGCTGCTTCATTTTTGCCAACTCTTTCATATTGCTGAAAAATAGAAAAGCAATTGATTTCTGAAATTCCTTTTTCCATTCCAGCACTTTAGTAGTGAAAATGGCTGGTATTTGCAATACGGCAGAAATGTTATGAAGTACCAAAAACCGCATGGAAATAAACCACTTTTTCATAGATTTTGTTTCCATGTTGGCTCATTGTCCCACCATTGTAATAAATGATCGCTGTCTGAATACAGTATGCACGATTTCTTTATTAGTTCATTGTATATGCATAATAATATATTACAAAAGTAATAATACACATAGTACAGATAATTTTCCACAAAAAGCAGATCAATGTTAAAACAGAGAACATTTTCTGTTGCTGTATATATATCACTATGAGAGGATTATGTGTTATGGCAACAAGAGGTTTTCTTATTCCCATATCAAAATGTCCCATAAAAGGTTTGCCTCACACATATATTCTTAAAGTTGGGAGGGCGGGTAATGTGAGCATACTGCTCTCCAGTGCAGGGGGCTTTCCAAGGCTAGGGGCCCAAGAGGAAGAGATTGATAAATTTGTAAAGGGCTACCTCAACTGCCAGGTGCTGCATGCAGTTAAAACTACTTACAAAAATAAATCAAATTAAACATAAAACAAAGCCATGGTCTCTCTGCAATCTTCTATACCCTTTCTTAAATGTCCAGCATCCACCATCTTGTGCAAAACTTTGTCCTACAGATTTCACCTAAAAGGATGCAAGATAAAGATGCAAAAGAAAGCAGAGTCTTAAAAGTACACATAATGTTTAAGATTCTACACACACACACACCTCGTGTAGGGATTAGGTGGGTGCTCACTGCTCAGCTGGATTAAGAAATCCAAACAGCAATAGTGCACAAATGCTAGCCCTGCATATGCAGATGCTGAGAAGACAATGTTTGGGGGCAGCCGGTAGCCCTATTCACAAGGCAAAAACTCTTCCCATGCATTGGAGCTAGGGCTAAAATAATTTTCTACCCCTAATATAATGAACAAACCTCATAACCATACAGCAGGTTAACCTAAAAAAGTGAAACATTATTTATAATATAATGCATACCCTGCTAAACCTAATATGGTTCATATATGATTCATTAACATACAATATAAATGTACAGTGGGATGCAAAGGTTTGGGCAACCTTGTTAATCGTCATGATTTTCCTGTATAAATTGTTAGTTGTTACGATAAAACATTTCAGTTAAATATATCATATAGGAGACACACACAGTGATATTTGAGAAATGAAATGAAGTTTATTGGATCTACAGAAAGTGTGCAATAATTGTTTAAATAAAATTAGGCAGGTGCATAAATGTGGGCACTGTTGTCATTTTATTGATTCCAAGACCTTTCAAACTAATTGTTGGAACTCAAATTGGCTTGGTAAGCTCAGTGACCCCTGACCTACATACACAGGTGAGTCCAGTTATGAGAAAGAGTATTTAAGGGGGTCAATTGTAAGTTTCCCTCCTCTTTTAATTTTCTCTGAAGAGTAGCAACATGGGGGTCTCAAAACAACTCTCAAACGACCTGAAGACAAAGATTGTTCACCTTCATGGTTTAGGGGAAGGATACAGAAAGCTGTCTCAGAGATTTCAGTCTGTTTCCACAGTGAAGAACATATTGACGAAATGGAAGACCACAGGCTCAGTTCAAGTTAAGGCTTGAAGTGGCAGACCAAGAAAAATCTGGGATAGACAGAAGCGACGACTCATGAGAACAGTCAGAGTCAACCCACAGACGAGCACCAAAGACCTACAACATCATCTTGCTGCAGATGGAGTCACTGTGCATTGTTCAACCATTTGCAAACTTTACACAAGGAGAATGCTGTATGTGAGAGTGATGCAGAGGAAGCCTTTTCTCCACCCACAGCACAAACAGAGCTGCTTGAGGTATGCTAAAGCACATTTGAACAAGCCATTTTGTAATAAGGTGCTGTTGACTGATGAAACTAAAATTGAGTTATTTGGGCATAACAAGGGGCGTTATGCATGGAGGAAAAAAACACAGCATTCCAAGAAAAACACCTGCAACCTATAGTAAAATATGGTGGTGGTTCCATCATGCTGTGGGGCTATGTGGCCAGTGCAGGGACTGGGAATATTGTCAAAGTTGAGGGATGCATGGATTCCACTCAGTATCAGCAGATTCTGGAGACCAATTTGCAGAGGAACGAGTACAATGCTTTGGAATGGCCATCCCATTCCCCAGACCTGAATATAATTGAAAATCTGTGGTGTGAGTTAAAGAGAGCAGTCTATGCTCGGAAGTCATCAAACTTGAATGAACTAGAGAAGTTTCATAAAGAGGAATGGTCCAAAATACCTTCAACCAGAATCCAGACTCTCATTGGAACATAGTGGTGCTCGGATAATTTCCATGATCACGGAATAGCCGTGATTCACGAGCACTTTTTCACTATTCGACTTCCGAATTTGAAATCAATTGTGGATCATGGAAATCGGCCAAGGAAATTCCGTGATTGCAAATATTTGAAATGTGGTTACAGTGGTTATTGAAGTGGAACTCCGTGATTAGGTCGTGATTGGGCAGAATTGACATCCGCTGGCCAATCAGAGGCCCCCAGCCAGGCCCTAGCAACCAATCATAGGAGGGTAGGCTCTGCCCTCCCCTCCCCTCCTGTATATAAATTGGGGGGCATTTCCAGAGCTCCATCCTTGCTAGACTCTGTGGCACTGAGAGGATCATCTCCAGGCCATATTGTACATCAGCAAGAGCGTTTTCAGTCCTTACATTGCCTTTATACTATATCTGATACTTGTATTCAGCTAGCTAGCCAGTGAGTGATTACTTAAGTTGATTGTAGTCAATGTAGTTGTGAGAGAGAGAGTGTACTGATTGCTGTGCTTAGTGCAGGCAGGCAGGTTCAACTTCACACTGATTCTACTGCTCTATTACTGTATACTTGTTAGCTAGCTAAGCCAGCCAGCCAGTGATCAACTTCAGTTAGTTGCAGTCACTGCCACAGTTGCTCAGTCACTAAGTTTAGTCAGTGACCTTGTACTTTGCTACTAGCGTGCAGCCAGTTAGTTTGCTGTGCACATATTGCAGGCAGACCACGGTGCTATCCACTGATTTTCGTGTTCTATTTTACTGTATTCAGTACTTTGTTTGTTTTTTCCTTTTCTGAAAAATCAATAAAAGCCCCCTGTTATATCCCATCTGTCCCCAGGCCCACACACATGTATTGACTGTAAAAAGCAGCACACTTTCTCCACCTCAAAATTTTGTGCATAGTATACAATATGTCTGGCAGGGGTCATGGGTGTGACAGGAGAGGGGGTTCCATTGCCTCTGCCACTTCTGGGACTGGTCCACGGCCAGGGAGAGGGTGCTCAGCTGTAGGGGGTGCAGCAGAGAGGAGTCCATCAGCAGCATAGCCTGTGCCAAGTCAGCCGACACCGGTGTCGCCCATTTTCAGCACCTTGGGTCGCCGTGTGGTCATTCAGGAGATAGACTCACAGGCATTGATGGACATGATGACAGAGGAGCAGCCCATCATTACTTTATCCCAGACCTCCGCTGTGAGCAGAATGCCCAGCAGCAGCAGGCAGCCCCATGCTTGCTGTGACATCCACCTACGGATGGGAGCCATGGATGTATGTAATTTTTGGGGCAGCATTATCATGCTGTGGTACCAGTGAGGTGCCATGGTAGTTATGTGCTGCCACACTGACCGCTTTAGTCCTCATCCTACTGCAACTGATGTCAACTCTGCTGCCATGGCATTGCTATCGCTGCAAGGAAAAAAAAACATTAACAAAAACCTCTCTGGGTGTTTTTGTGGCATCGGGCACCCATCCTCCTCCAGTGGTACCATCACCACCTGGTGCCATTGGGACTCACCTTCAACTCTGTGATTGCTTAAAGTGTATTTCCCTGTTTAAAACCACTTATTACCAATTAATAGCCGCATTTAAAGTGTTGATTTAACTTTTAAATCCATTTTTTTTCAAAAACTAAAAGTTCTTTTTGGAATTTTGTTTTGTTTAAGTTGTAGCCCCGTATAACCTTTATAATCCATGCACTTTGGAGGATTGTAGCATGTATGGGGGCCTTGCTATTAGCTAAAATGCTTTTCCATTTAATTTCCACTGATCATTTCCATGATCACGGACGTGAATTTCCGAGATTGCCTCATTCACGGAAAAAATCCGGGTCGAATTTGTGAGTTCATTTCAAATCCAGAAATTAATCACAGAATTTCCGGATTTTTTTTTCAATCATGGCCGAATAGTCTCATCCTTGATTGGGTGGTATCTGAGCATCACTGTTGGAACCTACAGGAAGCGTTTAGAGGCTGTAATTTCTGCAAAAGGAGGCTCTACTAAATATTGATTTAATTTCTTTTTTTTTATGCACCTGCCTAATTTTGTTTAAACAATTATTGTGGACTTTCTGTAAATCAAATAAACTTAATTTCACTTCTCAAATATCACTGTGTGTCTCTATGATAAATTTAACTGACATTTTTGTATTGTAACAACCAACTATTTATACAGGAAAATCATGACGATTAACAAGGTTGCCCAAACTTTCGCATCCCACTGTATATCAGAATTGGATAGAGATCCCGCTGCACCGAAATGTAGCATAAAAATCTGATCTTTCTTGAAGCATTTGTGAATATACAGTGAAGCAGCTCACATGTATAAGAGCAAACATGGCTCCTTAGTCATAGCTTAGACATATGCATATCAGTCACCACTTATGAAATAATTAGTATCCTGCTCCACGTTAAATCTCCTTCATTGCATTGCGTATTATATATAAATATATATCCTTCCTTGAATGAGTTGTAACTTGATTAGAACCTCTTTGAGAGGAGTAAGTTGTTCTATTTTACAAACATTTTACAAAAATGGAGAAATGACTAGTAGTTCTGCATAGATTCTGGAGATTACAGTTGCATCGAATCAAATAAACAACATTCATTAATTACAAGCTGAATGTTGCCTTGTATTAAACCCCCTATAGTTTATACTGTACTCATCAATTACATAATCAGATACCACTCTATCTATGTTTCTATCTCTATCTATGTACAGGGAGTGCAGAATTATTAGGCAAGTGGTATTTTTGAGGAATAATTTTATTATTGAACAACCATGTTCTCAATGAACCCAAAAAACTCATTAATATCAAAGCTGAATATTTTTGAAAGTAGTTTTTAGTTTTTGCTATTTTAGGGGGATATCTGTGTGTGCAGGTGACTATTACTGTGCATAATTATTAGGCAACTTAACAAAAAAAATATACCCATTTAAATTATTTATTTTTACCAGTGAAACCAATATAACATCTCAACATTCACAAATATACATTTCTGACATTCAAAAACAAAACAAAAACAAATCAGTGACCAATATAGCCACCTTTCTTTGCAAGGCCACTCAAAAGCCTGCCATCCATGGATTCTGTCAGTGTTTTGATCTGTTCACCATCAACATTGCGTGCAGCAGCAAACACAGCCTCCCAGACACTGTTCAGAGAGGTGTACTGTTTTCCCTCCTTGTAAATATCACATTTTATGATGGACCACAGGTTCTCAATGGGGTTCAGATCTGGTGAACAAGGAGGCCATGTCATTAGTTTTTCTTCTTTTATACCCTTTCTTGCCAGCCACGCTGTGGAGTACTTGGACGCGTGTGATGGAGCATTGTCCTGCATGAAAATCATGTTTTTCTTGAAGGATGCAGACTTCTTCCTGTACCACTGCTTGAAGAAGGTGTCTTCCAGAAACTGGCAGTAGGACTGGGAGTTGAGCTTGACTCCATCCTCAACCCGAAAAGGCCCCACAAGCTCATCTTTGATGATACCAGCCCAAACCAGTACTCCACCTCCACCTTGCTGGCGTCTGAGTTGGACTGGAGCTCTCTGCCCTTTACCAATCCAGCCATGGGCCCATCCATCTGGCCCATCAAGACTCACTCTCATTTCATCAGTCCATAAAACCTTAGAAAAATCAGTCTTGAGATATTTCTTGGCCCAGTCTTGACGTTTCAGCTTGTGTGTCTTGTTCAGTGGTGGTCGTCTTTCAGCCTTTCTTACCTTGGCCATGTCTCTGAGTATTGCACACCTTGTGCTTTTGGGCACTCCAGTGATGTTGCAGCTCTGAAATATGGCCAAACTGGTGGCAAGTGGGATCTTGGCAGCTGCACGCTTGACTTTTCTCAGTTCATGGGCAGTTATTTTGCGCCTTGGTTTTTCCACACGCTTCTTGTGACCCTGTTGACTATTTTGAATGAAACGCTTGATTGTTCGATGATCACGCTTCAGAAGCTTTGCAATTTTAAGAGTGCTGCATCCCTTTGCAAGATATCTCACTATTTTTTACTTTTCTGAGCCTGTCAAGTCCTTCTTTTGACCCATTTTGCCAAAGGAAAGGAAGTTGCCTAATAATAATGCACACCTAATATAGGGTTGTTTATGTCATTAGACCACACCCCTTCTCATTACAGAGATGCACATCACCTAATATGCTTAATTGGTAGTAGGCTTTTGAGCCTATACAGCTTTGAGTAAGACAGCATGCATAAAGAGGATGATGTGGTCAAAATACTCATTTGCCTAATAATTCTGCACCCCCTCATGAGGGGGCATGAGGGGGTCCCATGGTATATCATGGTAAAGAGGAAAAAAAATCAAAATTCAAAACAGACTGTCCATGAATGGCAGGCAAAAATATGTGAACAAAGCTGCGGGACAGGAGCGCATCTGCGTGGCACCCCCGAGACGCCCCGCAGAGCATGTGTAAAAAAGATAAAAAGAAGGGACTCAGTCCGATACTCCTCTCACCTTCTATCCCCCCACCTTCCCCTGCTACTTCTGGTTAACAACCCACTTTTCCCCCCAGGGCATGATAATCCGGAAGCCTTTAAATGGTGGGCTGACAACGGCCTCACCAAAGTTATGCATTTTATCAATCCTAGAGGGGTGTATAGTTGGCCAGCCCTACAAGAAAACTTTCAAGTTCCACCAAGAGAATATTTTCGATTCCTACAAATAAGGCACTGGGTACAGTCCCTCACCCAAAATAGGGAGCCCCCCTTTGATCCTACACCATATGATAACATATGTCTTCACCGCCCCAACTCCAAAGGGCTGATTTCTACAAATTACTCTTTTCTGACCCGTCCAGAGCACCCACTCACCCATGCTTACATTACCAGATGGGAATCCGATCTGTCGGGCACGAGGGACCGAGAGGACTGATTAAATATATGGAGCAGGATTTCCTGCTGCTCATCGAATTTACACACCATAGAGGCGACATATAAGGTTATGACTCGCTGGTATCTTGTTCCGGCAAGAATAGCTAAGGTGTTTCCCTCTGCCAGTCCTTTCTGCTTTCATGGCTGTAGGTCACACGGAGACATGTTACATACTTGGTGGACCTGCCCCAGGCTCACTAGATACTGGTGCCAAGTTTACAGGTTACTCTCAACCCTCTTCCACGTAACCATCCCCAAAAGCCCTTGGCAAGCTCTCTTGCACGAAAAAATAGATCTGCTAACCTTATCCCAGAACAAACTGGCTTCATTCGTTTTCTCGGCAGCTACAATGACAATTGCTAGCAACTGGAAAAAACCTTCTGTTACCATTAGTGAGGTAAAATCTAGAATCAACTCTTTCATGATCAATAAGAAACTGAACAGCATCTTGAGGGACACCCATAAAAAATTTGAGAAGACCTGGGTCCCCTGGATTCAATTAGAACACCCCCTCACGGAGAGTTCCTTGATCAGGAGGCTATGAGTCGGGACAGCCCTCTTCTTTTTCTCTTTCTCTTTCTTCTTCTCTTTCTCTTTTTCCTTCTTTCTTCCATTCTCTTTCTTCTGATTCTTTCTCTTCTACTTAAAGAAAACCTGTACTGAGTAAAATTATGTAAAATAAACACAAGAGGTAACTTCAAATGAACATTACATAGTTACCTTGCCATCAGTTCCTCTCAGAAGCTCACCATTTTCTTCTTACAGTGATCCCTTCCAGTTCTGACAACATTTTGTCAGAACTGAAATATATCAGTTGCTTTCAGTTATGTATCAGTTGCTGTCAGTTACAGCTGAGAGGAGAACTGATGTGTGCATGTTTCCCTATGGCTCAAGTGGGCGATGTTACAGTTTAACCACTTCCCAACTGAGGGGTTTTACCCCCTGACCACCAGAGCAATTTTCACCTTTCAGCGCTCCTTCCATTCATTCGTCTATAACTTTATCATTACTTATCGCAATGAAATGAACTATATCTTGTTTTTTTCGCCACCAATTAGGCTTTCTTTAGGTGGGACATTATGCCAAGAATTATTTTATTCTAAATGTGTTTTAATGGGAAAATAGGAAAAAACATGGGAAAAAAATTATTGTTTTTCAGTTTTTGGCCTTTATAGTTTTTAAATAATGCATGCTACTGTAATTAAAACCCATGAAATGCATTTGCCCTTTTGTCCCGGTTATAAAACCATTTAAATTATGTTCCTATCACAATGTTTGGCGCCAATATTTTAATTGGAAATAAAGGTGCATTTTTTTCAGTTTTGCGTCCATCCCTAATTACAAGCCCATAGTTTATAAAGTAACAGTGTTATACCCTCTTGACATAAATATTTAAAAAGTTCAGTCCCTAAGGTAACTATTTATGTTTTTTTTTTTTTAATTGTAATTTTTTTTTAAATTATAAGAAAAAAAAATTGGGCAGTGTGGGAGGTAAAGGGTTAATTTTGTGTGTTAAACTAGTTTATTTCTATGTAAAAAATGCTTTGGATGTAGTTTTACTATTTGGCCACAAGATGGCCACAGTAACATTTTGTTTATGCGACCTGCAAGCGTCCGGAAGGACGCTTGCAGGAAGTAGAAAGAGGCTGAGAACTTTTTTTTTTTCCCACAATGGTCGCGCTGCTCGGCTGAGCAGCAGCGGATCATTGCGGGGCTGAGATCAACGAACGGGAATGGATTTTCCCGTTCAATACAATACAATAACATTTGTAAAGCGCTTTTCTCCCATAGGACTCAAAGCGCATAGCTGTGTCTCAGATTAATACAGGGTTTCAGGCTGGGTTGTGTTACAGAGGAGATAGTCAGATGTTCATGAATGCCAGACTGAAAAGGTAGGTTTTCAGTTTAGACTTAAATGCTTCCAGGGATGGGGCTGTCCTGATTGGGTGTGGCAGGGAGTTCCAAAGTGTAGGGGCAGCATGACAAAAGGCTCTGTCTCCAAAGGTTTTGAGGTGGACTCTGGGGGTGACCAAGGTGTTACGTCCTTTTGATCTAAGATTGTGGGGGGTGTGATGTAGTTGCAACAAGTCCTTCAGGTATCCAGGGCCCAGATTGTGCAAGGATTTGAATGTCAGTAAGCCAATCTTAAACAGAATTCTCCATTTTATCGGTAGCCAGTGGAGTGAGCTCAGGGTTGGTGTTATGTGGCAATGGCGGGGTTGGCTCGTTAACAGCCTTGCGGCGGTATTCTGTACTAATTGCAGGCGGCGTAAGTCTTTCTTATGCAGGCCTGTGTAGAGGACGTTGCAGTAGTCTAACCTTGATGTGACGAAGGCATGAACTAGGGTTGGAAGATCCTCTGAAGGAATTAGGTGTTTAATCCTTGCAATATTCCTTAGGTGAAAGAAGGAATGTTTCACAACAGCTGAGATTTGATTCCTGAAGCTTAATTTCCCATCAATCAGTACTCCCAGGCTGCGCACACAGTCTGAGTTGTTCAGGTCTGAGCTCCCTATCCTTAGCGGTGTTGGTTGAGACTGGAGCTGCTTTGCTGTTGAGCCCTGGCCCTCGATAACAAGAACCTCAGTTTTGTCAGCATTACGTTTTAGCCAATTATTATTCATCCACTCCTGAAGCTCAGCTAAGCATGCGTTTATTTGTGGAGTAGGGTCTGTGACATCAGGTTTGAATGACAAATATAGCTGGGTGTCATCAGCATAGCAATGATATGTCAGGCCATGTTTTTGTATGATTTCTCCAAGTGGCAGCATGTATATGGTGAACAGTAAAGGGGATAATATTGCGCCCTGAGGTACACCGTATTTTAGTGGTACAGGGTTGGAGAGGCTACCCTTTGTGTTCTGCCAGCCAGGAAGGAGTTGAACCACCGGAGAACAATGCCATCTATGCCACAGTACTCTTGTAGCCTGTTGAGTAAGATTTCATGATCGACTGTGTCAAAAGCCGCTGAGAGGTCGAGCAAAATCAGGATGGAACATTGACCCTTGTCTCTTGCAATGAGCAGATCATTGCAAATCTGGGTGAGGGCTGTTTCACAGCTGTGATATTTCCTGAAACCAGATTGAAGAGGGTCAAGGATGTTGTTTCTGGAGAGCCTGGCTTCAAGTTGGAGGTAGACAGCCTTTTCAATAACTTTTCCCAGAAAGGGGAGGTTTGAGACAGGTCTGTAGCTGTTTAGAGCATCTGGGTCTAAGGATGGTTTCTTGAGTAGAGGCCTGACGATTGCTTCTTTCAGAGTAGAGGGAAACCACCCTTCTTGTAAGGAGCCATTGACTATTTTGTGGAATGCCGGTGTAAATAGTTCAGGGCATTTCAACATGAACTTAGTGGGGCCAGGGTCCAGATCGCAGGTAGTCTGGCGAAGGTTTGAGAGGATATCCAAGATGTCTTTTTCAGTGATTACCTTAAAATCAGACCATGGTGGTAGGCTATTTTTGCACCTGTTATATGGCTCTGCATGGGTTTCTGGGGCTGTGAATTGAATGGCAGATCGTATGGAGGAGACTTTGTCTGAGAAGAAGTGGGCAAATTTCTCGCACAGTTCCTGTGAAGGTCTGATGCTGGATTTCCTGCAAGATGGATTGCAGAGACTGTCAACCGTGTGGAAGAGTTGGGCAGGTCTGTTGGCTGCATTTGCAATTTTGTGAGACAGGAATAAGGACTTCTTTTTGTTAATCATCGTTTGATATTTTTCCAGGTGAGCAATTAGGGAAAGTTTGTCATCAGGAGACTGATGTTTGCGCCACCTTCGTTCCAGTCTGCGTCCCTGTTTCTTTAGTTCCTTTATAGAGTTGTCAAACCAGCGAGGGTGATGTAATGGTGCGGAACGTTTAATCTTTAAGGGAGCTATGGCGTCAAAAGCGGCTGAGACATCGTGGTTATATTTAAGGACCATGGATTCAAGGCCTAAGTTGTGATCTGTCAGTCCACCTAGATTGAGGCTGTTCTGAAGGTGTTGGGGTGTCAAACCTTTCAAGGAACGATATTTTATTAGTTCTTTCACTTGGTGTTTTGTAGCCGGTGCTGTAAAGGAGAAGTGGACAGTGTGGTGGTCTGACCAAACTACTGGATCAATTTCCACATTGGATATTAGGAGTTCTGAATGGAAAATGAGGTCCAAAGTATGTCCTTTTTTGTGGGTAGGGAGGTTGACGGCTTGAGAGAAGCCCAGTTCATTCATGGAGAGAAGTAGCTTAGTTCCAAATTGGGAAGAGTGTGTATCGACCCGTGCGTTAAAGTCTCCAAGAATTATCCACCTAGGGTGTTTCAGTGTTATGCAAGATACAAGTTCTGCTATTTCCTTGAGAAAAGCTGAGCCAGCGTCAGGGGGTCGGTAGACAAGCAGTATGTTTATTTTTTTTTTCAGCTGAGAGCTGGGCTGCTAGACATTCAAAAGAGTGGGTGGGGGCTACAGCAAGGGGTTTAATATTCAAACTGGATTTGAAGCACAGAGCTAATCCTCCGCCCTTGCGGTTTTGCCTTTCACAGTGTAAAACTGAGTAATTGTCTGGTACCACAGCTGCGAGAGTGGGTCCTGAGTTCTGATCCAACCATGTCTCTGTAATTAAAGCTAGATCTGAAGCCTCTATTAGATCATGAATAACTGCTGTTTTGTTGTTTATGGACCTGGCATTGCAGAGTACTGCTTTAATGTTGTTTCCCTTAACTTTGAGGTCTGTGTTCCTAGCTCCTGGCTGGGGGTTGTAATCAGGAGTGTGGAAGCTGTCTCTGTTATCTGGGTCCTTTACTGATACATCTGATTTATAGATATGTGATGATTGCTTTGGCTTTGATTTATGGGTGCCTGCACCTCCTCCCCTCTTCCCCCGCCTTGTTTTCTTGAGAATCCCAAAGGATTTTAGAGGGGTAATCAAAGCAGAATCTCCGGGCGAGCGGGCGGCGCATTGATCTCCGGGCGAGCGGGCGGCGGCGTGTTTACTAGCGGCGGGCGGCGTGTTTATGAGCGGGAGCGCGGACAGCGGCGGGAGCGCGGAAAGTACGTATTTCTCCATCCCTGGGGGTTAAAGGATGGAAAAAGGGACGGAGAAATACGTACGCACGGGGGTAAAGTGGTTAACAGTGTGCTGACCAGGAAGCTGTTATAGGGTAATAGCCATTTTCAAAATGGAGGACGGAGAATTCCCTTGATCACAGTGGACAAACAAGAGGCAGGAGAGGAAAAATAGATTGAGGAGTAGACTACACAGTAGGAAAGTATGACTTGTGTATGTTTATTTTGACTTTTATTTTCAGTTCAGGTTTTCTTTAAACTCTCCAGTTGAGCTTATCATAGCAACCTCTCAGTTGCCCCTCTATCGCTGGACGATGGGCGCTGGGGTTCACAGTATTCCCCAGTCCTTGGCTGGGATTACCCCCTCCTCCCACTCATATACTGGTCCCAGATAGTTGGACATGGTCCTCTGGGTCACATTTCTATAAAGTTTTCTAATATGCATTACCCCCTTGTTTACATTGTGATTATGTCATCATCCCTGTTATCGCATTATATTTGACCAATGTTACGTTTATCACCCCTTTTACTGTATGACATTTGATCAATGTTACGTTGACTGTTATGATACTACTTGGCCATACTGTTAGCCTTAATGTATATTTTGAAAATGGAAAATGTAATAAAAAATTTTGGAAAAAAAAAAAAGATAAAAAGAAGAAAAAAAAAAGGAGAGAGAAAGGAAGCAAAACAAAAACAAAAGGAAATGAAAAATAAATAACTTCACTACTCCAAGGATAAAGACCCCCCAGTGTGCAAAGTGAAAAGAAAATTTGAGACCACAAGAACCACCGAAACATTAGAAATAAATCAAGATAAAAAATGAATTCCTAACCAATGTGGCCTAACGATAAAGATGACAAAGTAGGAACTTCAATTTTTAGTGTATTGTCTTATGGGAGGAAAAAAAACCTATATTTAAGTTGATCGTTTAGACCATGGGGGCTGTGGCATTTAAACGATAGATGCATCTCGCTTCACTGCGTAACAGGGTGACATCAGGGTCACCCCCTCTAGGGTTGGGGTGAATCCGATCCAATACAAAAAATGAAATGTCAGAAAAATCACATCCGTGTTTTTCATTAAGATGTCTAGCAATCAAGGATTTGGGCTCTCTTGCCTCAGCATCTCCCAACTGTTCGGAGATCCTTTGACTTAAATTACTCTTTGTTTTCCAAGCATAAAAAGCTCCGCACCCACATAGCATAATGTAAACTACCAAAATTGCATTACAGTTGGCAAAATGCTGTAAGACAAAAGATCTACCTGATGGCAAGACAATGTGCTTACCCACATGCAGCCATCTACAGTATGTACAACTGCCACAGCTGTAAACCCCCTTAATCCTGCAATTAACGGATTTGGATTAATCAGAAAAATGACTCTGTACCAGGCTATCCTTCAGTGTATTTGCCCTTCTAAAAGTTAAGCTGGGTGTAGCAGGTATAAATGTACTCAAGGTGCGATCATTACAAAGGATGTGCCAGTGCCTTCTTGCATGATGACTGTCTGACAGGACAGAGAACCAAGAAATTTTAACCTCCCTGGCGTTCAATTTCCACAGGATTTCTGTGCAAAAAGTGGTTCAATTAATTTTTATAACCTTTTCATAACCTTTTTTCCTGTAACATACCAAAATGTGTCTAGTAAGGGTCTTGTATACATTTTGAGTATAATAAAAGCTTGAAACATAAAATAAAATCAAATTTCAAAATTACCCACAAAAATCTAGTGATGATGGGCAGATTCCACCAAGAGACAAATCTATGGCCTCAATTCACTAAGATCATGCTGGAGATAATAAGGCAAGAGAAAAGTTGCCACCACATGGTGATAGAGTTATCTTATCTCTTCATTCCTTAAGTTACCTCCTCTGTAGTTATTTTCACACGCAGTTAATTAACAGCCAGTCTTTAACTTTAGAATTCTGGAGTTATTTTAAGGATTGAAGAGTTAAAGACAAAAGAGTTAACTTTAGGTTTGCCTGAGGTAAAATGTTTCCTGAATACTACATGCCTCATCACCATGGTGATAACTCTAGAAACGTTATTAAAGACAGGAGATAAGCTTAGTGAATTGAGGCCTTTATCTGATTAGAAAGAGATCTGTCGGCTGCCCATACAATGCAGGCCGATTCCTGATTGATTTTCAGCTTGAAATCTCTTGGGAATCGTCCGTGTCTGCTGACTCGACCCAGTCCCCCTAGTGTATAAATGTACCCCCTTGTGTGTGCATTTATACATTACCTGTCCTGTGTTACCCACCGTGCGGTGCACATCCGTCTTCAGAATGCCCTGCAGGTTATTGCGTTCAATTCAATAAAGAAAAACAAATCGTTTGCCGCCAGATGTTGATGATGTCAGGGTCACGCAGCATCATCAACTCCAATCGCCAGGGAATGTATCACTATCAGAGGTACACAACGAGGGATAAGCATGCCAATGGAGAGTATAAACGACTCAAGTATAACCCCCCCATGTCTCCTCCATGTGAGTGATGAACATGATTAGCCCCCCAGTATTTGATAAGCCAGCTATGGTCTTCCCTCCCCCCGGCTGTGTGTGGCGATCCCCCCCCCCCTCAGTGTGTGGCGATCCCCCTTTTCTTTTCCCCTCTGTGGGTGCCAATGCCCCTTTTCTATTCCCCTATGTGGGTGGTGATTATCCAACCACCCCTGTGTGTGGCTATATTGTTTATTACCTACCGTCGGTGGCAATACCCCCCCCCCCCCCCCCCCCGTGTGTGGCTATATTGCTTTTAACCCCCCTCTGTGGGTGGCGATTATCCCCCCCCCTCCCCAGTTTGGCTATATTGTTTTTTATTCATTCTGTGGGTGGTGATTATCCTCCCCCCCGTGTGTTGCCTCTGTGTTTGCCAATATTTATTCTCCTTTGTGGGTGGCGATTATTCCCCCCCCACCCCCGCGCTGTGTGAGGTGACCCCTCCCTCTTCACTGCAGCCAGCCATCCCCTGCACAGGGTAACTATATACATACCGAGCCTTCGATCCTGCGGATGGATCTCACACAAGCTCTGCGCTGCAGCTCCGTCTTCTCACCAAGCAGAGTGTCTGTGCCCTCGGCAGAGAAGATGGAACTGCAGTGCAGAGCATGTGTGACATCCACCCGCAGGATTGAAGGCTCAGTATGTATATAGTTACACCAGGCAGGGGATGGCTGGCTGCAGGGAAGGGGGGGGGTTGCCTCACACAGCACAGGGGGGATGGAATAATTGACACCCACAGGGGAGAACAAGAAATATCAGCACACACAGTGTGGGGGGGGGGGGGGTGTTTGGGGGGATGATCGCCACCCACAGAGGGGAATAAAAGAAATATAGTCACACAAGAGCAGGGGAGAGCAGGGGGAATGCGCAGGAAACCTAAAAAATCTCCCTGTTGGTAAGGTTGAGTCTCACTTGTCCATAATGATTCCAGCAAGTTTCTAATGGATGAGTGAGACTCGTCCTCACTGCGAGGGAGGCTACAGCTAAGCTAGGGTAGAACATAGACCCTACAGAACTTGACAATAAGATTCTCTGACTATCAGACTTTATTAATTCCTGGCTGCTAAATGAATGACTGGTGTAGGCAGAGACGGCATAATAAGTAGGTGTTTCACAAATAGTACTTTCTATACATTGGGAGTTATTTGAATGGACTGTAAAATAAGTACACTCACTCCCAAGTGACTCCCCTTCAGTTTTTTTTTTTTGATGCACTGGTTACCCAGCAAATACCTAGTGTACAATTCATTATCAGCATGACAATTTAAAATATCCCATGCTGGAGAGTTGCAGGTCACAGGCCTAGCTTTACTGCCACATTTACTGTCTTTAGTCTGGCTACTTGTTGTTGGCTGTTTTGGTCTATCACTTGGGAATTGTAATGCACCCCACTGTCTCAGCTTTCTAGGGACCTTTTTCTCTTGGTCTAGTTTTCTGCAACTCTTCATCCTAGTATGCATTATTATTAATAATGTTGTCATGGCCTGATGAGGCAGCCAAGTTCTGTACAATTTAAATCCTGTCTCTGATTTGGAGCATAGTCACAATCAACATAAGCAGAAACCACTCCATGTGATGACCCTTGCCCAAGGATCTCCTTGCACCTTTGCCTTTTCCTGCCTTAGGTTCTTCATCATTCTCTTAATATAACAAAGGGAATAAGTAAGGAGAACTGCAATTGTTATATAGGCTTCAACTTCCTCCCTATTAGAATACATTAATTGTCAGTCAGTGATGCTTATTTTCTGTGCAGAAGTTTGCAGGTCACTGCAGTGACTGGAGACTAGAAACTAGACATATACCTGTGTCATCATCATCAGCACAACTTTGAGGAGGTGTTCCTTATCTGCAGTATAGATGTGTCCACTACCAGTATTTGTGTTACAGTATAGTGTGTTTACACTCTCAATCCTGGCACTAATGGTAGGTGCAGGCTCTCCCAAGACATGGAGTCTAAGTTGCTATGGGTCTTCACCAGAGCACCCTGCAAGGAATGAAGGGTTGCTTCCTGTACCGAGAAATGGATTACTTTGTTACTTAGCAGCCACCAGGTTGTGACCCCCTGGGGTAGACCCACTAGTGACAGAAATAACAGTGGGTACTAAGTGCAAAGCACAGGCACTAAACAGGTTCGTGTCTGGCAGATGCTATGTCAACATTCAGGTGCTGGTCAAAAGTTCAGGCTGTGGTTAAGGGCATGTTGTTTGTGAAAGAAGACAAGAACAAGCCAAAGGTCAGGACAGACAGAACATGTGTGGAGTTAATATTCAGGTTGAAGTCTGGGCAGGCAGAGTGGAAATAATGGTCAGGAAACAAGGCAGTCACAATAGAAAGATGAAACTGCAGGCTCTGACTGAGGTCTTACACCAATAAATCTCTAGCTCTTAATGAGGTCTGCTTTCTGCAGGTCCCCTAAATAGGCTGCAGAAGGGGTAGGGGCTTAGGCTGCACCTGTGTGCTACAAAAGTATGCATGCACATTTTTGTTAATGGCTTCTGTTACATGCACTAAGAGTAGATACCTGGTGCCACTGGACAGGTGTGTAATGGCAGCTTATAATCTTGCTCTGCCGCTCTTTATTTTATTAATAGGTTTGAAAGGAAGTTGACACAAAGAGCTGGCTACTGGAGTACAACAAAATCATAATCAGTGTTACCTAACTACTATGATTTAACATTAGTAATAATACCGTGTAGGTGGTATTAAAAGTTTGTAGTTTTTAGTAACTTAGTGTCAGTTTAATATTTTTATGAATCTGGTTCAACCCTTGTTATGTAATGCAACGAAAACTGTCTATAAATGTGTGGTTAACTGTTACTATTTATGGCACTGTGCAGATGGGATGAGAAAGTTTGGGCAACCTTGTTAATCATCATGATTTTCCTGTATAAATTGTTGGTTGTTACGATAAAAAAATGTCAGTTAAAAATATCGTATAGGAGACACACACAGTGATATAGAGAAGTGAAATGAAGTTTATTGAATTAACAGAAAGTGCACAATAATTGTTTAAATAAAATGAGGCAGGTGCATAAATGTGGGCACTGTTGTCATTTTATTGATTCCAAAACCTTTAGTACTCAAATTGGCTTGCTAAGCTCAGTGACCTCAGACCTACAAACACAGGTGAATCCAATTATGAGAAAGAATATTTAAGGGGGTCAATTGTAAGTTTCCCTCCTCTTTTAATTTTCTCTGAAGAGTAGCAACATGGGGGTCTCAAAACAACTCTCAAATGACTTGAAGACAAAGATTGTTCACCATCATGGTTTATGGGAAGGATACAGAAAGCTGTCTCAGAGATTTCAGCTGTCTGTTTCCACAGTTAGGAACATATTGAGGAATATGGAAGACCACAGGCTCAGTTCAAGATATGGCTCGAAGTGGCAGGCCATGAAAAATTTTGCATAAACAGAAGCAATGAATGGTGAGAACAGTCAGAGTCAACCCACAGACCAGCACCAAAGACCTACAACATCATCTTGCTGCAGATGGAGTCACTGTGCATCGTTCAACCATTCGGCGCACTTTACACAAGGAGATGCTGTATGCAAAAGTGATGCAGAGGAAGCCTTTTCTCCACCCACAGCACAGACAGAGCCGCTTGAGGTATGCTAAAGCACTTTTGGACAAGCCAGCTTCCTTTTAGAATAAGGTGATGTGGACTGATGAAACTAAAATTAAGTTATTTGGGCATAACAAGCGGTGTTATACATAGAGGAAAAACAACACAGCATTCCAAGAAAAACACATGCTACTTACAGTAAAATATGGTGGTGGTTTCATCATGCTGTGGGGCTGTGTGGCCAGTGCAGGGCCTGGGAAGCTTGTCAAAGTTGAGGGATGCATGGACTCCACACAGTATCAGCAGATTCTGGAGACCAATGTCCAGAAATCAGTGACAAAGCTGAAACTGTGCCAGGGCTGGATCTTTCAACAAGACATCGGACCTAAACAGTGCTAAAAATTCACTAAGGCATTCATGCAGTGGAACAAGTACAACATTCTGGAATAGCCATCCCAGTCCACAGGCCTGAATATAACATCTGTGGTGTGAGTTAAAGAGAGCTGTCCATGTTCGGAAGCCATCAAACCTGAATGAACTAGAGATGTTTTGTAAAGAGGAATGGTCAAAAATACCTTCAACCAGAATCCAGGCTCTCATTGGAACCTATAGTTTGGGCCCGTTTCCACTAGAGCGAATCAGCATGTGTTTCCTGCATGCAGATTCGCATAGACAATACAAGTGGATGGGACTCCACTTGTCAGGATTTCTGAGCGTTTTTCTGTGCAGAAAAAATCTGCACGGCAGAGCCATCAGAATTCACATACCGCATACCGCTATGCGATTCGCATACAATGTATTTAATAGGGGATACGCATGCGGTTTTGGCATGCAAATTTTCATGCGATTTCACATGGAATCAATGGAAAAGCACACAGGCACTGCCATGGTTAAATTCGCATACATCGTCATCATGCAAATTCGCATGAAAATTCGCATACAACCGCATACGAAATTTGCATCCGCATGCAAATTTTTACCGCGCCGATTCCCACTGCACAAGTGGAAACGGGCCCGAAGCGTTTAGAGGCTGTCATTTCTGCAAACGAGGATCTACTACATATTCATTTCATTTATTTTTTGTGGTGCCCAAATTTATTTGAACAATTATTGCGCACTTTCTGTAAGTCCAATAAACTTCATTTCACTTCTCAAATATCACTGTGTGTGTCTTCTAAATAATATATTTAACTGACATTTTTTTATCAAAACAACCAATGATTCATATAGGAAAATCATGAAGATTAACAAGGTTGTCCAAACTTTCGCATCCCACTGTAGTAGTTCTGGTTGGCAGTGTACAGTAATGCAATATACTGCTTTAATTTAAGTATGCATCTTTCCCAATCAGTGTCATGTTGTAGAGGATGCCTGTATGTATTGTTAACTGAGTTTCTTTCTTATTCAGCATTTATATAGCACTGACATCATCTGCAGTGCTTTGCAGAGTATATATTATTTGTTATAATTTAAGTAGGCCTCAGTTATTTGGACTGAGTTAGTCAAAAAGGCTTGAGGAGCAGACCTGCCCTTTAAGGGGATTTTCTCTTAGAGAGAAAATCTGCAGTTCTGTCAGCAGAACTAGAACATACCAAGAAGCTGTTCTATGGACAAGGCCACAGGTCTCCCTGACCTGGGCATGTACGCCACTAGAACAATAAACATCAGCCATGTTTTATAAACACCCACATTCCTGTATGTATGTCAGAAGTCTCATTGAATATTAATCGAGTAGGTGTGTATGATGACACCACGAGTGGGTCCACCAATAGTCTGATCTAGGGGATGGCGAAGATGATGTCATATTTAACTCTTTCCTAGTCGGTATTAAAGCCTGAGTGAGCTATGGGAGCTCACTCTGCTTCTTAGTTTAACACTAGGTCGCAATGCTGACTGGGACCTCTAAGTATGTTCATTCCTTTCTGTAATCTGATATAATGTATGCTGTACATAGGTAGTCTAGGGTAACTTAGGTTAGAAAGAAGGTACCTGATTGACTTCAGCAGGAAGTCTAATCAAGAAGCTTGTAACGCAACATGAAGATTGGAGTGGCTAGGATATGATGAACTGTATCTATCTGTATTTCTGTTTCCTGAATAAACTCAGTAAGCATTGAAGAAGCCTGAGAAAAGTCTATCTCCTGCTTGCTGTGTTGAGAGTCAAGTTATCTCACAGTCTGTGAGACGCAACTATAAGAAGTTGATGGTGTCGAAGCAAGGTGATTTAGAACAGGCTCTAACAATGGTGCCGATGAACCCTTAGCCTAGCAAAACAGGCAGACGGGGCCAGGGGCTGAAGACGTTTTCAAGATAGTCCACAGCAAAACAAGCGGAATAGACGCGGACTGGAAAAGCTTATCAACCTGATAAGCTGGTGTGGGGAGTGTGCGTGAGCCAAGCACACGGGCTGCAATTCGAGGAATCAGCGGCAAAACTCTTGGACGTTACACTGTATACACTGTAACTGAATGTGCACACAGTTACAAGCCTAAACCTGGGTCGGAAGGAACCCTCCGAGGCTACGGCTGCTCACAACTGCCGCTGGAGATCGATCCGCTGTGAGGGGAGGTGACGTTCCGGAGTCCAATTTGAGTTTCGCGGAGGGAAAGTTGCGAGAGCTGGTGAATTGCGAAGAGTCCGCAGATCAGGCATGTATGATTTACGTTGTTATATGGCGTTATCTGTGTTGTATTTGGTGTTATAACAATGGAGTTGTTAATGTGTACATTCTGTGTTAATTGCAGCTTGGAGGCTGCGTGCTTCATTTTTTTTTTCTTCTTTTTTTTTTTCCTCCTTCTCTGTTCCTTTTTTTTTTCTTGGTTTTTCTCTCTCACTGTCCAGAGACTGGGAAGGATGCCAGATGTGGAAGGGGGGGTCCCCCGCGTCAGAGAGAAGCAAGCAGTGTTTCAGTCTGTTAGTAGTGGATGAGGGGAAGAGAGGAGGGGAGACGAGTAGACAGAAAGAGGGAGTGTGAGACAGTGGTAAGCCGTGAGGTTTAATGCACGAGTTAGCTGTTGAAGTAGGTTTTTTCGTCTTTTTTCTTTTTTGTTTTTTTTGGGGAGCTGGGGAGACAGGAATGCACAGCCATGCCTCCGGGTCACTGTAAAAGTAAGTTATAGCCACAGCTGAGATAATGGGTGAAGTGCGACTGTACTCTGGCGCGTTCTTTCTGTTTGTGAGATGTTCTGCAAGTTTCTCTCGTTCCAGTCAGAGCTGCTAAAATGTTTTTAAATGTCTGCATACGTTTAATGTTGTTTGGTCAGTTTCGGCTGCTAAATGTTCATTTCAGAAGAAGTTTCGAGCTGGGATGGTAACAGTTAAAGTGGTTTAGAGTTCACAGCATGCTCTAGTGGGTCTGAGCTATGTCTGTGTTAATCAGATAGTTGTGAAGAGAGAGAGCTTCCCACGTCCCTGGGTGATACTACGATGTATAGTATTTAGAATCGCAGCTGGGACAAGGTTTTTTTCTCCGGTTGTGAAGGCAGTATGTGTGGCGGAATGCTGATCTTTTTGCACTATGTATCGATGCCAGGTGTAACTATGCATAAAATGTTTGTTCTGTTTGAGTTTGTTTTTTCTCCTAATGTTTATAGGATTGAGAGGCTGCTAGGGGAGCAGCCATCTTAGCTGGCAGTCCAGGACTCAAAATGGCGGCAGTGGGGAGGGCCACGCCCGCCCCCAAGAGTCATGGCTCCCACACGTCATGGCAGGGGGGAGGAGGGGCTGGGGGGATCCACGTCACGTCAGGCTGTGCTCGCGGCTCCGGGCAGAGCAGCTGAAAGGAAGGGGGGTAGAAATACAGAGACATTCTACTGAGTATCTCGGATCCCAAAGTATTTCCCCAGAGCTTTTCCCTGGGTCCATGGAAAGGAATGCCAGAACACGTGCACCAAGTTATTACTGTAAGACTAGCATGGTCACGGATAGGAAATGTTTCCCAGCTAGGTGCAGGGAGACAAGGAGCAGCGCAGATCAGGAAAGGGTCTGTACTGAGTTGCTTATGGGATTATTCCTGTAAGTGGGGCACCTTAATGGGTGATGCAGCATGAGTTCCCAATAGAGAAAAGGGGGGACAGTGCATCAGGGGGGTGCCGGAGTTGGAAAAAAGGGAGTTGACCAATCCAGGTATCTGTCGCCTCGGCTGCAGAGCGGTAACGTTTTTTTTCCAGTTTTTGTTGTGGACAGGGCCAGAGTTTGACTAAGAGGTCTATGCTGGGCTGCAGTTGTTTTGTGTGCGTTTTTTCCGCCCACTGATTGGTCAAATATGTTTTTTTCCAGCTCCTATCAAGTGTAGCACAAAGAACAAGAACTGACAGCAGTTCATGGGGCAATTATACAGATGATAGAATTGCCATTTACAGAGTGACAGTGTATCAGTACGGTGTTTGCCATATGACTACCTACCACATGGGCATTCAGGGATCTGCATACAGGCATGTGACGCTGGTATGCTTAGCCCTGCTCCCTGTGTAGTTTCAGTGCAAAGTGCTCCTTCCTACAGGGAGGCAACCATTTTTTTTGTAGTATGGGGTAGTGGCACGGCAAACATTGGTCAGAGGGTACAACACACAGAACTTCTAGCAGAGCTGGTATCGCAATGAGGTTCTAGATCAGTAAATGTGATAATGAGTAAGAGCATTGCAGGCTCACAGGTGTGGCATCCGTAATCTGTGCATGCGACGGCCGCGCATGGACAGATAGGGGGGGATGTGGAGGGAGCTTGCAATGAGGTGAGAGCTTCCAAAGGTGAAGTCCGCGGGAGCATATTTTACACAGGTAAGTACTTCGGATAGTACTTAGGTAGGGGAGAGAGGTTTAACTCCAATCTACCAAAAAGAGTAAACAGAGTTCATGAGAACCATAAAGCAACGAGATCAATTACGGCATATATTGATCAAGTTAAAGTGTACAGAGTACAAGCCGCAGGGCGAATCCCAAATCATTAATAAGAATTGATTTGTTTGTATTTCGATTTCAGGAGTTTGGCAATATGGACTCGAGACAGCTGCAGTGCTGGCAGCAAAGATGGAGATGTCAGTCGGATAAGCGAAAGGTTCCAGATGCCAATCTGAGGTTGGAGAACAGCGAGATTCCTGAAATTGGAAAGAGACTAAAACACGAGATTCCTGAAATTGGAAAGAGACTAAAACACGAGATTCCTGAGATCGGAAAACGACTAAAAAAAACTGAGTGAGCAAAGCATAGTGCAAATTGCTAATGTTTTTCTTTCCCAAGGTGGTGCTTTTATAATGAAGAGTACCATGCTGATGGTGATCCTAGGTTGCCATTTCGTCCTAGGAGAACGAAGAGAGGACATTCTCATGTATAATAAGGGGTTAATGAGAATGCAAGGCCCAAGCATGTTAATGTTTGGTGACAAAGGTACTAATCCTTTCACACCTCCCTCCGCTTGGCACAGATGGACCAAGCAGGGATGGATGAAAAGAGCACTTGGGCCAGGAGAAGACAAATTTCATGGCACAATGTGGGTGAAAGGTCTGAAGGGTCAGGTGTGCGGGCAGTGGGAATTGAATGGCAGTGTAAATCTGCTATTGAATGCCACACTCCCAGAATCGATGCACCGATCCAAAGTTTTGTTAAAAGGTACATTGCAGTACAATGGGTACATGCAAAAGGTGGAGTGTGTGATTCAGGGGTACCTTGTGTTGGTTATCCAGAGTGAGATGGTTCCAGATTGGAGAGGAACAAGCAGGAGGCGTCAATTCTCCTACCAGAGAGACGCAGGGGACAACATCACACTCTGGAACTACCAACAGAGAGTGCCTCTGAAACAACTATACACACATAAAGGCTGGAAAGCCGAGGGGTGGTGGTTCTCGAAACAAGAAGTAAGAAACGAGATCGAGCCACATTTCCAGGTGACAAAGAGGGTGGAGAGAGCGATCCCGGGGGAGGGGAAGCCAACACAGGGAACCCCATTCACATTACACGGGTCACAACAGGGGACGGTATTACACAGTCCATATGCAGTCACTTATCCTCATGCAAGTTGGGTAAGTGAAGAGGTACTCTTAATTGAAAGATTGCAGAGAGTACAGTCTTCCCAACCTCTGGTACATATTGTGCCTCAGGACATAAGGGGGGAAGAGGTCCAATCAGGACAGTTGGGGACATATTTTGTCAGGGAGATGCTTAAAGATCCTGTCCAACTGAGATTGGACAATGGGAGGTATATCGATTTTTCTGGAGAAGGATCTTTTGCATGGAAGCTTCAAGATGTTTGGGTGAACAAATGGAAACGGTGCAACATTCCTTTAGGCACCGCCACTTCCTTAGTTCCCACCTCAACACACGTCTTACACCATGACCTGAGAGGTCAAACTTTTTTTGGTGCTAGACGGGGAGGTGAAACGAGTAGAGTTGTCCTCATGCGGGCAATTCTCACAGAGGTACCTGTGTTTGCCGGGGCAAGTCAAATTTAGTGAAGAAGCCTGCAGGCTCAATAACGCAGAATGCGAGGCTACCATTCAAAAGATCCACCCTGAAGCCAAACCGATAGTCCCGGTGGCTGAAGGAAAGGTTTGTATTTTTAGCATCATGTCTAAGGACACATTCAAGGTACATTTTCATAATTGTTCCAATAAGGGGGATCTGTCAAGGGGAACATATTGGGTAAGCGGAGATCCCATATGGATCCAGTCATCCAGGTTTAATGACGTTATTTCTCAAATGGTTAAGAGAACTCGTAAGGTCAAAGTTTCACGGGTAGTTCCCGTCCTAAAAGAGAACACGACATGGGACAAAGGGGAACAGGGGTTGATCCAAGATGACCACACTTTGATACAACGGTTAAACAAACAGTACACTAAGTTGGAGGTAAGATTTCACCATGATCTAAGTGATCTTAACGAGGTAGAACACAAAAATAAGCAGGTGAGTTCCAGTCTGACCTGGTGGAAAAGGTTTCCGGTGATGTTCCAGGGACACTCGGACTGGGCCTCTGCAGGTCAAAAGTTCTTCCTACACCCACTGGTCGTCTGGATGGGGATGACAACTTTAGGCATCATTATCCAGGTGAAGTTGTGTGTTAAAATTCCATAAAACAAATTAACCTGGTCAAGAGATTGGTGCCTCATAAACAATCTCATGAACCAATATTTTCAAATTAAGGGATATACAGGGTTACGGGTAAAGGTTTACTAGTACCTGTGATGGAGCTGATTGTATAAAGGCGCTCTTTTAGAAGGCACCTGGCACTGCTCATTGAGTAACAAACAAATGAGTTTCACTTTTCTGTGGTCATGCAAGTTTGCGAGTGATACGCAAGTGACGCAAATGCTGAGCATGTGGTATAGAGGGACTTAGAAGTAGGGCCTCCCCAGAGAGCCTGGTTACAGGAAGACCAAGAGGTCTTGCTCTCTCTTCCAGGGATAACCGCCGAGAGCAGAGAAGTTGTGTGAGCACGAACATCGAAAAGTGAAACATAAAGGAAAGAAACCAGGTACGGTTAGGTTCAGAAGTTATGATCTGCGGATCAAGCCTTTTTAGGGGGGATTGTTATAATTTAAGTAGTCCTCAGTTATTTGGACTGAGTTAGTCAAAAAGGCTTGAGGAGCAGACCTGCCCTTTAAGGGGATTTTCTCTTAGAGAGAAAATCTGCAGTTCTGTCAGCAGAACTAGAACATACCAAGAAGCTGTTCTATGGACAAGGCCACAGGTCTCCCTGACCTGGGCATGTACGCCACTAGAAAAATAAACATCAGCCATGTTTTATAAACACCCACATTCCTGTATGTATGTCAGAAGTCTCATTGAATATTAATCGAGTAGGTGTGTATGATGACACCACGAGTGGGTCCACCAATAGTCTGATCTAGGGGATGGCGAAGATGATGTCATATTTAACTCTTTCCTAGTCGGTATTAAAGCCTGAGTGAGCTATGGGTGCTCACTCTGCTTCTTACTTTCACACTAGCTCGCAATGCTGACTGGGACCTCTAAGTATGTTCATTCCTTTCTGTAATCTGATATAATGTATGCTGTACATAGGTAGTCTAGGGTAACTTAGGTTAGAAAGAAGGTACCTGATTGACTTCAGCATGAAGTCTAATCAAGAAGCTTGTAACGCAACATGAAGATTGGCGTGGCTAGGATATGATGAACTGTATCTATCTGTATTTCTGTTTCCTGAATAAACTCCATACACATTGAAGAAGCCTGAGAAAAGTCTATCTCCTGCTTGCTGTGTTGAGAGTCAAGTTATCTCACAGTCTGTGAGACGCAACTATAAGAAGTTGATGGTGTCGAAGCAAGGTGATTTAGAACAGGATCTAACATTCTTTTCATTAACCGTCCCTCAGAGGTGCTTATGATCTAATCCCTACCATGCCATTATGGTCTAGAGCCAAATTACAGGGAATAAGAGTGAACTTATGTATACAGTATAGGGTTTTTTAAGAAATGGGAAAAAAATGTAATGGCCAGAGGAAATCCACATAGACACAGTTAGAACATACAAATTCCATGCATATCGTGTCCTGGTTGGGATATGAACTGGGGACTTGGTGCTGTGAAGTGATAGAACTATCAACTGTAGCTACCACCCATTAAATAAATGTCTTAGTTTGTGAGTAATGTTTTTTAAGTTTGAATTTAGAGGTATTTCATCAAAGAGGATGAAGAGATAGGGAGAGACCAGGTCTGTGGAAGCCCATGGCAGCAGTTAAATAGTTGGAGCAGCAGACTTTTATTGGACTTTGCAAACCTCGTAAGTGGAAGAGTGGAATGTGTACATTATGGTGGGGGAGTCACATTCGCACTATAGTCACTTTCATCTCACACAAGGCCAGGACAACCTCCTATCTGTGTAACACTGACATTGCTGATGGTTTTTAAGTAATATATTATTTTAATATAAGTAAGCATTTTTGGCAATTAATGTTATGTAGCAGCAAAAATCAACTGTAAACGTGTTGCAGTCTAGCAGTAGTAACTCTACTGTACAGATGGTCATACAGGCTGGCAGTGCACAGCAATGTGTCAGGAAAAATCAGAACTAATTAGCTTCATATTACCAAATCAAAGTGAAAAAAGAAAACAGTAGCTGTATAAATAAACAGAGCTAGGATAAATGAATGACAGTAATGGCAGTGTGTTGCCAGTAAACAGTTTTTGTAGTTGTGTACACTGTAAAAACATATATCTGAATTGCATTGCTCAAACATTTAAAAAATAAAATAAAATCTGAAACGACACTGAAAAATAGCATAACAAAAAGCTTAAAACTAGACTGTATATCACTAAGTAGCATTCTAATGGTGCCCATACATGATACAATAAAAATGTTTGATTTTCCCAATTATTCGACCAAAATAATCTAATCGAATGAAAGTCAAAAAGAAGCTTTATTTTTTGATCAAGAAAAATGATCGATTATCCTATTTTTTCAATAAAAACCTGAACGGAAATCTTTATATTTGATCTAAAAGGAATAATCGACCAAAAAAAATGAAAAAATTGTACCATGTATGGGCACCATTAGTCTACACCTCTCTGTAGACAGCAGCACATCTCTCATTCATCTAGATCCTTTTACTCTCAGCATAAGGCAAGCTTACTGTAGTCCAGAATTCTTGGCCTATATGCAATTCACTCCTGAATTTTCTCCTAGGTGATATTTTCACAACTTGTTATAAAATGCATTTTAATCCACCACCGAGCAAGAAAATACTCAAAATAAATGTAATAGTACTTTTTCACTCTGATGTAAGTATTGGGTCCCGGCTTTATGACGTCATCAAGCCGCGACCCAGAACTGAGCGGCAGTACGAGGTACGAGCGGGGATGCCGGCCAGAGCGGAGGGGTCCACAGCTTCTCATCGCTGGAGCCTGGGAGGTGAGTAAAGGCTGCCTACAATACGACGGACACCTGGCCACAGTGGGGACACCATGCACAGCTTAGCCCTACCAGGGATCCGGGTGCCTGACCTCCCAAAATGCGACCCCCTCCATGCAAAATCGCCTGGTCCTTAAGGGGGGTTAGTCAGCCTGTCCTGAAAGGGTTAAAGAGAAGATGAAAATTCTCTCCTATGAGATAACTCAGATGAAAAAGTTAATTGCATATGGACCCATGTGTCTTACATAGGAAGTATGTATATGTATATGAGGTTTTATCTGGATGTTTTATATTAACTAATAATCAAATGATTAATGCTCTGAAACTAAGCAGCACCTACACCTATCTCTATACTCAAGCACTGCGACTGATACCACTCCATCATTGCCGATAACTGCAGTTGGTTATAGATCCAACTGATACCTTTACTCAGCTATACCTGTGCTGCAACAATCCAGAACTCAGATATATAATAAATGAACTCCGAGGTCTCTGTGGCCCAATTTACACACAATGCACTATAGCTGCAGGCGGCAAGTTGAGTTTGGCCAAAATGTATACACTTGGCACCCATAGCCACAATTGTCCATTTCAAATACACTCTGGCACAAAGATAGCAGAAAACCAAGTTACATATCTCTAATTAAAAAAACAAACAAACAAACAAACAAATAAGCAGCTGCTGCTTGCAAAAATTTGCAAATACATGATATTCAGGGATGCCTATTTTGTTGTGTACCCGTCCTAACCTCTCGTGACAGTTACTCAATTTTGTAAACCAGTATCCAGTGTGATTTGGATGTTAGCATACCTGGTGAGGGGAACTATGCCTCAGAGAGGAGGTGCAGATTCAGTCAGACCCCCAGTCTGCCTTAACCACTTATGACTCTACCTGCAGTCACATCCTAAGAAAAGGAGAACAATGAAACATATGAACTGAGTGTAGCATGGTAAGTGCTCGGAAACAAACAGTGTCTGGGTTATGTACAGCTGCAGGGAGAATCTTCTCAACTGTGCTGCTTAGGCTGTATCTTGCATCCTTGTCCTAATGTCTGAAGCTTTACCTACTTACTGAGCTCAAAGTGAGTGGACTCCGGCATTCAATCCCAGATAGATTGCCCTACATTGTAGTTTTCAAGAAGGCAGGCTTTTGGCAGTGTTTACTCCAATTACTCTTCCATTTCCTTTACTTTACCACCCTATTCACTCCTCTTATGGGGAGGGAATGGGAGGTATGCACTGGTGGTCTAGTGGTCCCCCCACCCCACATGGCTCCCCTGGTGATCTAGTGGTCCCCCATCACCATATACCATTCCCCATCCCTCTTACATTAGACCCTGGTTGTGTAGGGGTCTCACCCATCTTCCTCACTATATTCTGTAGTGGTCTATTTGTCCCTTCATCCCCATATGGCTTTCCTGGTGTTCTAGTGATCCACCCATATGGCTTCCCTGATAGTCTAGTGGTCTACCAACACTTTACTTAATTTGCTGGTGGTCTAGTGGTCCCCCATCCCCATATTGCTTTCCTGGTATTCTTGTTTCCCCAACCTCCTTTTATATTACTTGGTGCTGTAGTCGTCCCCCCCCCCCCTCCCAATATGACTTCCCCTGTTGGTGAAATATAACACAAGGGAAATGCGGCACGGGAAAAGGGGGAGGGGCTCACCCCAGGCCACCTTCTCCCAGCACCCCCTCCCTGGCCAGTCTGTGTCTGTCTATATGTTATAAGGGAGAAGATATCTATCTTTTCTTTCAGAAATGAGGGGGGAGGGGAACTTTGCAGCTCCCCCTTTCAGTGTACACCAGTATTAAATGTTATAAAGTCTGGTAATTGCAGTCTGTTTATTAGGAATAGGAGACTACATACTGGCTGACTTTTTACTTCTGGTTACTAAGACTGCATGTCTGGAATGGACACATTTCTTTTTTGATTTTTTAAAAAAAGAAAATGAACATGCACTTCACCTCCTCACTTCAAAGCAAAACAGTCTTTGTTTCTGGGAATTCTAGAGGACACCATAATTGTACCATAATAGTAATTAGTGATGAGCAACTGCTGCTATTCAGATGAATTCCTAATAGGTTTTATCCGGAATTCATCCAGGTAATTAGCACACCTGAGTGTATGTGTGTGCGTGTGTGTGTGTATGTGGGGGGTGGGAGGGTTAAACTTACCCAGGAGCCATCTGCTTCAATCCGTCCCACGATGCATCCCATGGTGCGTTCCAATTCACCTGACTACCTCACTTTCTCCTTCAACCCAAAAGGAGGAAGTGCAGTAGTCACATGACCATGAATTGGAACGCAGCGTGGGACGGATTAAAGCAGAAGGCTCCTTGGTAAATTTAACCCTCTCGTGCCCTCACATTACCTGGATGAATTCCGAATAAATCCTATTCGGAATTCATCCGAATAGCAGCCGTTGCTCATCACTAATAGTAATTTAATTAGTCATAAATGGGTTTATATTATTTTTAGTGCTGTCTCCTTCAGTGCTGGTCGTAATGGAAAAATCTACGCTTATGGATCATTCCGCGTAATTTTACGCTATTACGCATTACGCAATTACGGTTACGGCGTAGGAAATTACCTACGGTACATCACTGTAATTACGTGTACACTTACGAAGTTACGCGTAAGGATACCGTAAAATACACCTTGCACTTCGCATCTCCGCGTAGCTATCGTAGCCGTATGCGTAACATTATGCTCGCATGCGGATTTTCTTTACACGTTAGCCGTGATTGTACCGCGCATGTGCGCACCGGGTAACCAACGATGCATATGGTGTAGTCGGCAAGCGTACAACCTTCCGTATCAGCGCTGCAACTACTGCGCGCGCGCATGCGTACTTTGCCTCCGTACGCGTACGTACACGCGTACGTCACAAGCGGAAGTTTTGATTGGCTGATGCGTAGAGACAGGAAGTTGGCCAGAGCAGGCACCGGCAAACGCGTGGAGAGGACGCATCACACGCATCACACACACAGCACTGCCAGTCTGCCATCAAGATGCCTCCCAAAATCCCCCTCAGGATGAAAGTCATGCTAATTGAGGTAAGCAATCTATTAACAGAATGTATAGTTTTTGGCTACTGTTTCTGACTGCATTTCTCTAATCTTTATATGTCCCATCATGTAAAAGGATATCATAGGTGTTGTAGTAGAGAATTGTTTTTAGTTTATCTCTGTAACTTTGCATTTGTAGCAGTACTGTTAATAGTAGAGTGAGACATATTCACTACAGTGACCTGTTTTTTCTGGTTCCAACCTGGGACAAGTGAAGGTGTGGGGTGGGCTGTGGACGGCTGGGGAGGGGGTCGCAGCGCGCCGGAAAACGGGCCTGGGGGGCGTGTGCGGCGTGCATAGTGCGGGGCGCACTATGCGCGGCGCACACGCCCCCCAGGCCCGTTTGTTTTCTGCTAAAATGTGGCCTAAATTGCGTTTGTTTTCTGCTAAAATTTGGCCTAAATTGCGTTTGTTTTCTGCTAAAATGTCTATATTTGCTGCTTTGGGGTTACGGTTACGCTCCGCCCATACAATGTCATGACCACGCCCATTTTTTGGCGCCCCGCCAAAAAATGGGTGTGGTCATGACATTGTATGGGCGGAGCGTAACCGTAACCCCAAAGCAGCAAATATAGACATTTTAGCAGAAAACAAACGCAATTTAGGCCAAATTTTAGCAGAAAACAAACGCAATTTAGGCCACATTTTAGCAGAAAACAAACGCACTTTGGGCCACATTTCAGCAGAAAATGAACGCACTTTGGGCTGCATTTCAGCAGAAAATAAACGCAATTTGGGCCGCATTTCAGCAGAAAGTAAACGCAATTTGGGCCATATTTTAGCAGAAAACAAACGCAATTTGGGCCACATTTTAGCAGGGAAAAAAAAAATCGCAATTTGGGCCACATTTCAGGCAAGCATCACGCAAGGCCTTTTAGCCCGCACGTCATCCCCAATCCAACCAAAAACAGTATTGCCAGGCACAACAGCCAGTAGAGGAGAATTGAGAATCCAGGTGAGAGGTGTCCATATTAAGGGGGCATTCTGCCAATTTATGTGAAATCCTGTCCTGTCTGAATTCGTCTTGTTGAAGGCCTCATGATTTTTTGGGGGCCTCAAGATTGCTGAATGTCTTGTTGGGGGCCTCATGATTTGTTGGGGGCCTCATGATTGCTGAATTTGTCTTGTTGGGGGCCTCAAGATTGCTGAATGTGTCTTGTTGGGACTTGGGAACCTGATGATTTGTTGGGGGCCTCATGATTGCTAAATTTGTCTTGTTGGGGGCCTCTGGGAAAAGCTGAATCATTATCCTATGAGACAATAGCATTAAACCTACTTTTTTGCTTTTTAAAACGGAAAATAAAACTGTGAGGTTCTAAAAAACGAATACATTTTTCAGGAGTAGGATGAAAGAAATTGTTTATCTTCACAGTTTATTTGCAACTTGGATTTTCAATAATGTTCATGTATGAGATAAAACGTTTGTATGAAGTTTTAAATTGCTGTTGCCACTTTGCGATAGATAAAGTGACTTTTGGGTTGCAGTTTGGGCACTCGGCCTCCAAAAGTTTCGCCACCACTGTCCTAATCTAATGTCCCACGTTGCTAAGTTAATGAAAATTTGTCACCACCCATGGCCACACCCACATTCTGGTCCATGGCCGCACCCATTTTTGGGGGAGGCGTGTACGTGCGAAGCACAACATAACCCTCAGGTTTTTCGGCGCACACATCTTCTCAAAAATTTGCGGCGCACCACTTCTTCCCTGCCTTTTTTCACCCCCCCTGGAAAATTTTGTGCGGACGCCCATGGCTATGAACTGGCACAAAGTCTATAGACGCCGCGGCCAGTTCATGGAATCCATTCAATTATATATTTGATGCTTGCTGTCACAGGATCTTCTCTGTCAGTCAAATCACACATGAAATGAAATGATGTAGTTATTATGGCTAGCAATGTCAGCAGTTATATAGGTGGCACTAGTCATCGTTGATCCCTTGTATCTGCCCGCAGTCATAGTTGGTTGCTTCCCACAATTTTTGAAAACTGTCATTATGAATAATATTATAATCTTTTACATTATGCTGTAAGTAAGAAGATTCTTAATTAATTAAGGTATAATACAGTGGTCATTAATACTGTAATATTTCTTTTCCAGGAATTTACAAGAGGCCGTTATGACCTCACCACCGCGAGGGAGAAACGGGACGTGGTGAGAAGGGTGCAGGGGATCCTGAGGGCCGAGTACCGGCGGGACCTCACCACCAAGCAGGTCCAAATGTTATGGAGCGACCTAAAGAGGAGGGACCAGGACCTGCTCAGGCGGGTGGTTGCTCAAATTGGATGTAAGTCAGCAAACTATTAGTTTATGTATGTCTATTTTGGGTTTTATATGCTGTATGTATTTATCCTAAAAAATAATTCCATGGGCTGAATACTATAGAGTTGTGCAGTATGTACAGTTAAAGTATATATCCGTAAGGTATTCACAGTGCAGCACTTTTCCCACATTTTGTTTTGTTAGGGGCTTATTCCAAAATGGGTTAAAACATATTATTTTGTGCTCCTGTGTGGGCATAGTGATGATATTTGTGCAATATGTACTGATTATACTGCATTCATGCAAATAAAGTTATTAAAAAAAATGGGCCCCTAGGCTTAACATTGGTTTTTGATAACCACTGATGATCAATTAACTTTTTTTTTTTTAGAAAAATTTGATAGGTGCTGTCGTCCATCTGGACCCTATATCCTCTCCAGGCCCTAGGCAAGTGGCTAGGTTTGCCTTGTGGATGGTCCGGCTTTGTTGCACAGCAATTTTTTTTAAAGATCTCTCCAGAGCTATTCAATCGTATTGAAGCCTAAGCTCTTGCTGGGCCACTCAAGGACATACACAGAGTTGTCTCGGAGCCACACCATTGATATCTTGGCTGTGTGCCCAGGGTCGTATTCCTACTACAAGATGAACCATTGCCCCAGTCTGCGTTCCAAGTGCTCTCTTTAAAGTGATCCTTAAGCCTGTAAAAAAAAAAAAAAAGATTTTGACTCAAATGTGGCTTCCCTCAGCCCCCTGCAGTCGATCGGTGCCCTCGCCGCCTCGCTCAGATCCTCCTGGACCCCACGGCGACCACTTCCGGTTTCGCTGTCAGGAACCGACTGGCATTGGGAACGCGAGTGATTCTTCATGTTCCCAGCAAAAATATCGCCCCCTATGCTACTATTACGTCCCGGAGGCCGCAATAGCCGCAAAGGATCACTTTAAAGCCTATCCTAGTTTTATTTTACTGTATTGAAGAGTCATATTCTTTCATGTATAATAAATACATTAAAGGAATAAGAATATGATTTTTTGTTCTGTGTTTAGAGTAAGGTCCTTATCAAAGTTCACTTGAAAATAGAAATAAAAGTAATTGTAGTTCAAACAATAAAGTTATTACTTTTTATCCATTTTATCATATATTTTGATTAAATTGTATTATTCATTACTCCTTACTACAGCTGCAAGTGGTGCCCGCACTGCCCGGCCCCGGGGATCCTCTGCACCCAGGCCTCCTTCTTCGTCAAGGGCCTCCTCACCTGGCCCCAGCCATCATAGCCAGAGGGCTTATCTGAGTCAAGCCAGGACACCGCTTTATGGTAAAATTCTCTTACTGTATGATTAACATTGCATACTATGGAAAAGCAAGTAAATGCTATGTTATATGTATTACATTAAAGGTTCTTGATTTTAGGGATGATCAATGAGATTGAAATATGTACAAGTTGATGGATTGCTGGGTTTACCTATTTTGCACATTTTTTTCTACAGTTCCTCTATCAACATATACGAGGCTGAGGGGCCAGGTGAGGAGGCTGACGAAGACGAAGAGGAGGCATGAGCCGGAAATCCGCATCCTAAAAAACCAAATGCTGGAGATGCGTCAGCATATGGCGAATGTGGAGGAGGAGGTCCGCCAATTGAAGGGGACAGGGGGTAGGGTGGACTGAGGAGTTTTTTGTTGTTGTTTTTTTTGTTTATTTTTGTTGAACATTTTTACTGCTGGCAGGTGATGTAGCTGCTGCATGGTTTTTTGGCAGTTGGAAACAGCTGTAAACAGCTATTTTCCACAATGCAGCAAGGTTCACAGACAGGAAAAAAAATCGACTCAGCAGCACTTAAAAGGCCTGGTGTTTCTTTAACAGTTTCACAGCATCAGAACTTTGTTTCTCTTATACAAGCCTCATTTTTAGCTGTACAGAAGAAAACTGCCCGGGCATTTTTCCCCTGAATCCGGGCAAAGCATGATGGGATTTCTGATGTTGTTGTTCTCGTTCTGCTGTTTTGGTGCAATTTTTTTTTTTTTTTAACATTTTGAATTTGACATTTGAAGCCTAGGGTGTGCAGCTGGGAGGGGTGATCAGGACACAGGACAGTTGGAACTGTGTCTCCTGCTCCCTGTCACCTCCTTTCAACCAAAAAGATGGCTGCCCCTATGACAAAGATGGCTGTCCCCATGAATCACAAACATTTGACTGTTCTTTTAAAACAGGGTGGGTAAGAGATTATATTACCTATCTATTCTAATTAACATAACTAATGTAACTTAATGACAGTATATTTGTTTAGGCTGAAGTTCCCCTTTAAGAAAAAAAAAAAGAAAAGAAAAACTTTTCACAAAAAATAAATTTTTTTCTTAAAAAAGGATAAGTTTCTTCTCTTTTGTTGTACGATCTCTGACACTGACACATTGTGTTGGACTAAATAATCGCAAAAGAAATGCAATGACATTGTTAATACAATGCATTTCAAAAACATATATTTATGCAGAATACTTAGTTGTATGTGTCACATTGCTTGTGTGATGCAATCCCTTAATTTTGTAGATCTTCTTCTGTGTCCAACACAAAGCACCAGTGTGCAAAATTGACATTTAAAGTGTAAAGAGTATATGTAGCAATTATTCATTGCTTTTTAGTTCTCTTTTACAGCGCATGCAGGTTCAGGCTACTCTACTTTCTTCCTCCCCTCCTCTCTGTGGCACGCGTCATAGTGCACGGAACTATGATGCGATGCAGAGAGTCGGAAAATAATTCGAGGAGACAGAGACTGCGCATGCGCTGTAAGGACCCACAGACATCATTTTTCATGTTTCAGCTCTACTTTCTGTAGGAGCCATGTTTTCAATAGCATTGAGAGTGGGCATACCGGGATGGAGAGGGATTAAGAGAGGAAGTGTACACACTTCATATACACTTGGGTATACTTAAAGGGACTCCAAGATCAAATTAAACGCAAAATGTGAACTTACCCGGGCTTTGCTGTAGCCCAGTGCTGGTCTGTAGTTCCCACGACGTACCTCCGGGTCTTCTCCCAATGCCTCTTCAGAAATGGTTGGCCGGCGGATCCTGGCGACACTCGGGCCGATTGTCGGGCTCCTTCTTCCGCATACATCACGCGTAACGTCATTACGGCGTCCGGCGTCAAAGTACGGCGCATGCGTGGTTTAATCGCGCATGCGCCGTACTGTCACGCCGGCCACCGTGATGACGCAAGGCGGCCGGCGTAATGACGTTACGCGTGATGTATGCGGAAGAAGGAGCCCGACACTCGGCCCGAGTGTCGCCAGGATCCGCCGGCCAACTACAGACCAACACTGGGCTACAGCAAAGCCCGGGTAAGTTCACATTTTGCGTTTAATTTGATCTTGGAGTCCCTTTAAAAACATACCCTGTGCCCCTGCTCAGTGTCCCTTTCAGGGGTTCTTTCTTTAGGGTGGGGGAGAAGAATTTGGGCCTGGTTTGCAGGCATTACAAAATACTTACCGAGCCTCCAGCGGCGTTTTGTAGCCTTCCTGAAGCTCCTAGCATGCTCCTATTGGCTTTCCGACGTACTCTGTTCACGGCAGCAGGCGTATCACTCGACTCTAGGCAGGTCAGGTAACACGCCGGCTTCCATGCAAGGAGGATGGCAGAAAGCCGCTAGGAGTTTCAGGAGGGCTGAAAGATGTTGCTGGAGGTTTCAGTGAATATTTTGGAGCAGGTTTGCGTTTTTTTCTGCTGGTGGTTCAAGTAAGCAACCGACAAGCACATGAATACGGCTTCTAGTGATCACAGCTGGTGGATATTGGGGACATATGTATATAGAGTATATGTATAAATAAAATATATATATATATATATAGATATATATATATAGATATATATATATATATATATATATATATATATATATAGATAGATATATATATATATATATGCATCTGATAATAAATCTCCATGCATGTATATCTGATACACATATAAATAGAGGTAGCCAGACCTCTCCATCCAGTTAAATATAGGTAGCCAGACCTAATCCCCCACCCTCCCAAGTAATTCATAGGTACCCAGACCTCTCCCATCTCCCCCCAGTAATTCATAGGTAGCCAGACCTCTCCCCTTTCCCCCCAGTAATTCATAGGTAGCCAGACCTCTCCCCTCTCCCCCCCCCCCCCAGTGATTCATAGGTAGCCAGACCTCTACCCTCTCCCCCCAGTAATTCATAGGTACCCAGACCTCTCCCCTCTCCCCCCAGTAATTCATAGGTAGCCAGACCTCTCCCCTTTCCCCCCAGTAATTCATAGGTAGCCAGACCTCTCCCCTTCCCCCCCCCCCCCCCCAGTGATTCATAGGTAGCCAGACCTCTACCCTCTCCCCCCAGTAATTCATAGGTACCCAGACCTCTCCCCTCTCCCCCCAGTAATTCATAGGTAACCAGACCTGAACCCCTTCCACCCTCCCCCCAGAAATTCATAGGTAACCAGACCTGAACCCCTTCCACCCTCCCCCCAGTAAATCATAGGTAACCAGACCTGAACCCCTTCCACCCTCCCCCCAGAAATTCATAGGTAACCAGACCTGAACCCCTTCCACCCTCCCCCCAGAAATTCATAGGTAACCAGACCTGAACCCCTTCTACCCTCCCCCCAGTAAATCATAGGTAACCAGACCTGAACCCCTTCCACCCTCCCCCCAGAAATTCATAGGTAACCAGACCTGAACCCCTTCCACCCTCCCCCCAGTAAATCATAGGTAACCAGACCTGAACCCCTTCCACCCTCCCCCCAGAAATTCAGTTTCAGTATATTTTATTTTTTTGGGAGTGCTCCATGACAGTGGGAACACTACTATCTATAATCAAAAGAAGGTGGTACATTATAATAAAAAGTGTGGAGTACCCTAACGGTGGGGACACCCAAGGCATTGAACTGGAACAGGAGAGTATTTTTTTTTTTTTTTTTTTTGTGGAGTGCTCCCTGACAGTGGGAACACTACTATCTATAATCAAAAGAAGGTGGTAAATTATAAAAAAAAGTGTGGAGTACCCTAACGGTGGGGACACCCAAGACATTGAACAGGAACAGGTGAGTTTTTTTTTTTTTTTGTGTGGAGTGCTCCCTGACAGTGGGAACACAGCTATCTATAATCAAAAGAAGGTGGTACATTATAATAAAAAGTGTGGAGTACCCTAACGGTGGGGACACCCAAGAAATTGAACAGGAACAGGTGAGTTTTTTTTTGTTTGTTTTTTTTTGTGTGGAGTGCTCCCTGACAGTGGGAACACAGCTATCTATAATCAAAAGAAGGTGGTACATTATAATAAAAAGTGTGGAGTACCCTAACGGTGGGGACACCAAGAAACTGAACAAGAAAAAGGTGAGTTTTTTTTTTTTTAAGTCAGCAGAAGCCTTTTTGGTGGCAGGTAGTAGGCAAAGTCCTAGCTTGTGGCCCTGAGAGGAGCAGTGGCTCAGTCACACAGAAAGTTGACCATCACCCTCAGTCAGCCCAAGACATTTTGGTGGCAGGTAGTAGGCAAAGTCCTAGCTTGTGGCCCTGAGAGGAGCAGCGGCTCAGTCATATAGTAAGTTGACCATCACCCTCAGTAAGCCAAAGCCATTTTGGTGGCAGGTAGTAGGCAAAGTCCTAGCTTGTGGCCCTGAGAGGAGCAGCGGCTCAGTCATATAGTAAGTTGACCATCACCCTCAGTAAGCCCAAGCCATTTTGGTGGCAGGTAGTAGGCAAAGTCCTAGCTTGTGGCCCTGAGAGGAGCAGCGGCTCAGTCATATAGTAAGTTGACCATCACCCTCAGTAAGCCAAAGCCATTTTGGTGGCAGGTAGTAGGCAAAGTCCTAGCTTGTGGCCCTGAGAGGAGCAGTGGCTCAGTCACACAGAAAGTTGACCATCACCCTCAGTCAGCCCAAGACATTTTGGTGGCAGGTAGTAGCAAAGTCCTAGCTTGTGGCCCTGAGAGGAGCAGCGGCTCAGTCATATAGTAAGTTGACCATCACCCTCAGTAAGCCAAAGCCATTTTGGTGGCAGGTAGTAGGCAAAGTCCTAGCTTGTGGCCCTGAGAGGAGCAGCGGCTCAGTCATATAGTAAGTTGACCATCACCCTCAGTAAGCCCAAGCCATTTTGGTGGCAGGTAGTAGGCAAAGTCCTAGCTTGTGGCCCTGAGAGGAGCAGCGGCTCAGTCATATAGTAAGTTGACCATCACCCTCAGTAAGCCAAAGCCATTTTGGTGGCAGGTAGTAGGCAAAGTCCTAGCTTGTGGCCCTGAGAGGAGCAGTGGCTCAGTCACACAGAAAGTTGACCATCACCCTCAGTCAGCCCAAGACATTTTGGTGGCAGGTAGTAGGCAAAGTCACCGGAAAGGTGGAAGACCAATAAACAAAACAGCAGCAACATCAGGGACACCAGTAAACATAGCAGGACATAGCAGTGCTCCATGAGGGTAGGAACACTGAAATACTTTTGCAGCAGGAGCAGAAAAAAATGAAAGTGCACTGTAACGGTGTGAGCAACGATATCAATAAAAGGTTTTTGTTTTGGGGACGGGGGGGGGGGGGGGGGGGGTTTAACCATAGAGCTCCATAAAAGTGGGAAGACTGCTGTACCTTTGAATCAAATTGTGCAGTGCACAATAATGTTGGGAACACAACTGAACATTAAATATTTAATGTTATCTTATAGACACATAGGTATATCAGAGGGAGTTGAAAGCGATCTCATTCAGTTTCTGTCTCTGAGGGCAGGGGCTGAGTATTCACCATCAATCCAGGACTGATTCATTTTTAAGAAGGTCAGTCTGTTCACTGAATCTGTAGACAAACAGGATCGCTTTTCAGTAACCACCCCACCTGCCGCACTGAATGCACGCTCAGAAATGACGCTGGAAGCCGGGCATGCCAGAAGTTGAAGCGCATACTGCGCCAGCTCGGGACAGGTTTCCAGTCTGGCGGACCAAAATTCCATAGGGTCCTCTGTGCGCATACTGTCAGATGCACCAAGTGACCTCATGTAATCACTGACCATGCGGCTCACCCGCTGGTGAAAACTTCCTTCTACTGTTCTTGTTGTTATTGTTGGACGCTCAGAGAAGTAAAAGTTTCTCATTGCTCCAAAAAGGTCTCCAGGAAGAATGGGTCTGCTAGGCTCAGCTACTTGCTGGGTGCGATGAGTGGGGATAGCTGTGATCTCAGACTGTGGAAAGGCCTCCTGCACATGACGTATTAGGGCCTGCTGCAGCTCACGCATCCTCTCCTCCTGCCGGCTTGCTGGAATGAACTGACCCAGTTTCCCCTTGCATCGAGGGTCTAAAAGGGCGGCCAACCAGTAGTCATCCCTCTCCTTAATGTTTTGGATCCGGGGATCTCTGCGTAAGCATTTCAACATATGAACAGCCATGGGGAAGAGATGAGCCTGCGCCTCCAAATCATCCGGTCTGCTCAACACATCAAAATCCTCTGACTGCTGTTGCTGCTCGTCCTGCCTTCCAATGTCTACCCACCCATGAACCACAGATGCCGCACTGGCCTGCTCTCCCTCCTCACAATGGTCAGGCACCTCAAGTAAGTCCCGCTTGAAAGTAAGCTCCTCCTCCTCCTCCTCCTCATGTGCCTGAGTCTGGGTGGCTTGGAGCAAGCTTTGTTGTTCAAGCTCATCAAGCGCATCCTCCCCAGCTGCCATCAGGCTACTCAGACTCTCGTCCAGCATGTACACGAGAGGGATCACTTCGCTGATACAGACTTGTGCCCCACTTACGAATGTTGTAGCCTGATCGAATGGGGACAAGACACGGCAGACTTGATACATCAGCCGCCACTCTTCCTGGGTGAATCGGGCAGGTGCGCCCTGGGTGCCATGTCCTCCTCGGAGGTACTCTGCAACCGCCTTTTTCTGCTCGCACAACCTATTCAGCATGCGAAGTGTGGAGTTCCACCGTGTTGCACTGTCTGCAATGAGCCTATGGGGGGGCAGGCCATGTTTCTCCTGCAATTTAGACAGCGAATCTTTGGCATTTGAAGAATAACGTAACTTTGATACAACTCTTCTTGCATGCTGCACCACATCACTCAAACCTGGGTAGGTGCGTAAAAAGCGCTGCACCACCAGGTTGAGTATGTGGGCAAAACATGGCACATGGGGGATGTTGCCCTGATTCAGGGCGGCAATCAGATTTGCTGCGTTGTCACATACAACATGACCAGCCTGGAGTCTTCTTGGGGTCAGCCACTTCTGCACCTGTCCGTTGATAATGGCCAGGACATTTGGTGCAGTAAGTCTCTGCTGCTCAACGCTGACTAAACCCAGAACTGCCTGACAGCGTCGATGTACCACTCTGCTGTGGCCAGTCCCACGGGCACGCTTACTGGGGGCCTCAGCTGTAGCGGTTGCGACATGACTAGAGGCAAGTGTGGAACTGTTCCCCTTGACACCACGGGGCGGCGCAACCAGCTCATTGGCCGCCCCAGGACTGGAACCCTCCTGTTGACATTGGAGGGTGACCCAATGTGCCGTAAAGGACATATAACGTCCCTGGCCATGACTGCTGGTCCAGCAATCCGTCGTCAGATGTACCCTGTTGCCTACAGAATAGTCAAGGGACAGGGTCACATTATCCACAGTGTGGCGATACAGATCAGGTATTGCTGTCCTAGCAAAAAAATGGCGGCTGGGGATCCGCCATTCTGGTATGCCAAACCTCAGCAGCTCGCGAATGGCTGTACCCTCCTCTACAACCTCTAGACCATAGCCTGTGACAGCAGCCCATTCAACCTCCGGATCCTGCTGTGATGGGAAGGCAGTGGCTTTGTCGACCTTATCGACTCAGTAATTAAGGGCTGGGTGCTGTGAGCCACTGACGAGAAACGTGCAATTGAGGTAGCTGACATGTGGCCTCTACTGCCAGACTGTGTTGCGGAGTGAAGGCAGGGGGAAGGGGTGCCGATGTCAGAACCTGAATGGGAAGAAGGATGGGGCACTGTGCGGGGTATTTTACCCATTGCTTCCTGAACAAGCTGATTTTCTCTCTTATGCTTTTTTATGTGGGAGAGTGGTCCACCTGTGCCCGCTCTTGACAAGTCCTTCCCTAAACGCACTTTATGACCACAAATGTTGCATATGACAATGTGGGGATCAGATTCATCAACGGTAAAGTACTTCCAAAGTGGGGCTTTCTTAGATGATTTTTTAACTGTTTTTTCAGTCTCAGGCACAACAATTTGGGAGAGGGTGCTTTCAGATGCAGGCTCAGGCTGTGGCTGCTGCCTCATTTGAAAAAGCCTACCAGAGGAGCCACTGCTTCCACTAGGTCTCACGGTATGCTGATGCAGCCTCTGCGGCTCTGAATCATCTGAGCTGGCATCATCATGATGTTCAGGCGGGTCATAGTCCCTATCCAGATCATCGTCACTACATCCCTTATAAGAACCCAGCTCATCATCATCAGGATAATTGGGAGAAAGAAGGTTGGGAGAGCACTCATCCTGGATGTTATGTTCTCCCATTGAGGACTGAGACTGATCGCGGGCATGGTACAAGTTGTCATCATGATCATCACCCGCCAATCCCTCATCGATAACATTCTGAGGTTCATTAAAAAAATTCTGGGCATCAGACTCTAGGTTTATGTCGGACTGCGAAAGAGCTTTGTCCACAAGGTCTGCAATATGTGCAGTATATGGAAGTGAAGGCTCATTTTGGATGTTGGTGGCAGATCTTTGAGCAGGCATGGGTGTGCTGCTGGTACTGCTGCTACTCTCCAGGGCCTGAAGATTGGGGGACTGAGAACCGCTATCTCTCGTCACAAACTCCACAATATCAGCAGCCTGGCTCTCCATAATGGGGCGTCGTGGGCCCTTCATCATCCTTGAATCGCGAATAAGGTTGTAGACTTTTTTTGGAGTTACATCTTCACTCCTCACTGTGCCTGTTGAGGATTGGCCACTACCTCGCACTGATTGTCCACTACCAACTGACTGTCCCCTGCCAGTTTTGGACTGACCCCTGCCGGGTACAGTGCATCCCATGCTTGGTGCAGAGCGTCCCCTTCCTGCTGTGAAATAGGGATGTACTTTTTGGGCTGCTGGTTCTTGATCACTGCCTGTCAAGGTGTCAAACAAACATCTTTTTGCAGTGGGTTCAATTCCTCGGCCACGGGCACGGCCTGCTCCACCTCTGCCAGACATTGTAGGGAATATGTTCAGCAAGTGCCAAACGTTATTGTTTTATTGAAATGTAGGGGAAAGTGACAAATGATAAACGTATAAAATAAAATAAAAATAAATCAAATTAAAATTTCAATGTAATGAGGGAGGAGAGGACTGGAGAGCTAGTCCAAATTATATATCAATTGCTTTTGGACAACGCACTTGAAATAAATCCCCCCACAAAAAAAATGAAAATAAAATTCAATCAAATAATTAAAATGATAAAAAAACAAAAAACAAAACACAAATACAATTCACTCTCAGCACACGATCCCTGAATCTAACTGATTTCACTCTATTACATATCACAGGCCCTCTCTTGTCTCTACAATCTACACGCTTTCACTGTAAAATCACAAGCCCTATAATCAGTTTTCCCTGCCTCTAACACTAAACAACAGAATTCTAACCCTAAACAAAGCCCTAACTACAATAATCAACTTCCTAACACAGGCTTACAATCACACAGATCAAAGATCTAAGAAAATGCAATAGAATTGCACTTAATATGGATGTGTAAAACTGTATCACTCTCTGTCTCACTCCTTCTCCTCAGAAAGTGAAAGCAACCCACAAAGAACACAGATCATGGCTGACAGCTTATATACTAAAGGGCGGGAGAAGATACTATTGGTTGCTTAGGATGTAGCTCCCAAACAAACTTGATAACTGATTGGCTACTCTTGGAGAAGGGGAGTTGTGCCTACGAAATTACGCGTAAAATTACGCGTAATTCACCGTAAAATTACGCATGCCTACGCTATTACGGTAGGCGGCGTAATTACAATACTGCTTTACGGCTTACGCGTACATACTTACGCGTAAGCCGTAAATTACGCGTAGCTCTTACGCGTAAAAAAAACGGTAAATTACGGTGCGTAATTACGCGCATGCGTAATTTCGGCCCAGCACTGGTCTCCTTAAATTTTCAGTTTCACTCAGGATTTTTCAAACTTCTGGGAGCATAAAAGTGCAGAGTTCACATGGTTCACTCTTCATGTAATGTTTTACAGAAGACACAGGCATAGTAAAGCCACAAACTTTTATTTCTGTACACTTAGAAAATGCATTTCATAGACTAAAGTGTACACTGAAAGCAATCCAAAGCAAAATAAATATTTTAATCATTTATGTCCAAATGGTAACCATTTGGACAAGAGTGATTAAAATATTTATTTAGCTATGGATAGCTTTCTTAGCTGATGTAGTTTTGTTATAATTATCCATGGCACCACACTGACTATTTCTCTGTTTTTGAATAGACATAAAGTGCTTGATTCACTAAGACAAATAGCATGCCTTATCAAAGTTAACACGCCTTATCATAGTAGCATAGCGAATGCTACAAACTTATGGCAATGACGAGAGCTCCACTCGTCCTGCCCTGAGCCCCTGCGGGTTCGTAGCACTCGCTATGCTACTCTGATAAGGATGTTAACTTTGATAAGGCGTGTTGTCTCTGATAAGGCGTGCTATTTGTCTTAGTAAATCAAGCCCAAAATGTCCACTTTATCAGGCGACTAATGTAATGTACCTATAGTGTGGCAATATAAGCTGACTATTTGTATTTCTTTTCAATTTTCTTCAAGCTATAAATGTCTTGAATTGCTATGTAAAGAACATTTTTAGTAAAATTATATTTCAAAATTGTTTATATAGCTCTCCTCTATGTCAGCAATTTGTACATATATATCTATTTTTCTCTTTTTTTTTTCAAAATGATTCTATACATATAAAGTGTGCTGTATCAAAAATTATATTTATTTGCAGAGGAATGTAACATTCATGGGATGTTCCCGGATTGATAGATTATGAGCTGTAAAAATAAATAATTCAAACTTTTTATAAAACAGATTAGACTTTACTTTCACAGCTGCACAAGAACATTAAGAAGAAAAGAAAAAGAAAAAGCTTTGTCTGGATCATAATGGCACTAGTAATTGAAACATTGTGTGCTTTGGAAGCTAAGAGCAAGAATAAGATCCAAATACTAAACTACTGAAAGAAGATGATAGGTATGGAAATATACAAGCACTAATTTCTAAAACTAGAGCAAAGAAAATTATTGAAATGTATTCTTATTTTCCAGTTTACATATAAAAGTAAAAACCTTGCAACCATGGACTGATACATGCAATATTCTGCATTTCACCCATGTTGTTTCTCTCTCTCTCTCCTGTAATTCTCTCTCATCTTCTCTTTTTAGCTTTCTCACCTCCCCCTTCTATTTTCTCTCTACTTCTCTCACTGCTTTTTCTCGTATTATAAATAAGCACTGGCACATTCTGATCAACGATACCAAATTGAGCACCATTGTCCCTGAAACCCCCCTCTTCTCATTTCGAAGAGCACCCTCTTTGCATGATCTTTTAGTACAAAGTCACTTTGTTGATCCCCAAGTAAATAATAGACACTGTAAGACCCTGTGCACCTACACATGTTGTGGTTGCTCTATGTGTCGTTATATTCAGGTTGGCAGATCTGTGTTACTGCCTTATGGAGGGGATTAGTCCCTTTCCCACTTTGTCAACTGTGGCACGGTACTTGTGGTTTATTTGTTAGTGTGCCCCTGTGGGGCTTTTTATGTAGGAAAGACAAAAAATGAATTTGGATCTAGAATCTCTCAACATATTAAGTATAAAGAGTCTGACTGCAACCAATCTCACTCCTGTGGCCAAAACATCTCATGGAGGTAAATACCAATCTGTACGATTTGTGGGTCTAGATAGGATCCATAGTTCAGTAAGAGGGGGAAACATGGATTGTTTGCTTTTACAAAAAGAGGCAAGATGGATATTCGATTTGAATGCAACTAAGTTCCCTGGCCTTAACGAGAACACTAGCTATGCCCCTTTCTTGCCCCTTTGATTGCATACCTTGACACTCTGCATAGTTTGGGTTTCCACTACGCCCCAATCCCCAGCTGGGGGATTGCAGAGGGGGCTTCGACCCCCCCCCCCCTCCTTCCCTTCGGAGCATCTCACGGCTCAATAGTTGTAAGATTTTCCTGTTCAATTGAGGTATACTATTTTTGCCTAGTTTGGCTGACATTCCTGATGGATTGGCGTGTCACTTATCAGTGTACCGCCTTTCCATAGTTCAGGATTTATAAGCAAGGATTTTCTTTGGGTAACAATGCCGCTGATTTATTCTTTATATAATGTTTATTGTTAAAAAATATATTTACCTATGATAGTTTGTGCATTTGCTGGCATCATGAGTATTACGAGCTGCTGGGTGCGCCCCCTGTGTGTCCCCGCTGCCTGATTGGGCCGTTCTGAGTCGGTGGGGCCTCTCCTGTCCCTTCCCTTGGGCCGGCGTGCGGAGCTTGGCGGATGTTCCAGGCGCGCTACTGGTTGGCTCGCCCATCGTGTCTGCCCGCCCAGCCCCCCTGCTTGCGGTGGCCCATGGGAGGGGGCGGGAGACACCGTGCGCTGCAGCCAGATTGGGTGGCGTTGGAGACTTAGGTGGCATGTCACAGCCATGGAGACACGCCTCCTGAAGAAGCCAACAGTTTTGATTGAGGAAGCCATCCTCACACATGGCGGTGTCCTGCTGAATAGAGGTGGGCCGAACCTCCGATTTTCGGTTCGCAAACCTACCGCGAAAGTTCGGTTCGCGCGAACTTTTGCGAACTGCAATAGACTTCAATGGAGAGGCGAACTTGTAAATTTAGAAAAAATTATGCTGGCCAGAAAAATGATGGAAAACATGTTTCAAGGGATCTAATACCTGGACGGAGACATGGTTGAGTGGGATACACATCAAAAGTCTCAGTAAAAAACCTAGATTTACCGCAAACCACTTTTTTAAGGTCAAATATCACATTGAATGTTGAATTGTAGGCCTAAACTGCTTTACAACATCTTACATGTGTATACATCAATCAGGAAGTGTAATCTCCTCCCTCTCTTCCTCCCCTCCTCCTCCGGATCTTGTCTTCCAGGGATTTGTAGGATGTCAATAGCATGCTCACATACATTAACCAGGAATCGAACCCTGGTCAATTGCTTGGAGGGCAGCTATGCTCACCACTATACCACCACCACTACAGGCTGAAACCAGCCTAGCTGGCCTGGGAAGGATGAAAAGCTAGGTGGCCATGCAACCATTCCTGCTAACCTAGAGCTTACTTGTGTCTTACAACACACTGGCTTAAGACTTTACCAAATCCAATGCTCCAATACGGGGAAGCTTCTCTGTTTGCTGTTTTTTTTTTTCCTTAAGTGTGGTGTCACAGTTCACTCATCTCTTCAACTACAAGAAAGGCCCAGGAGTAGTCTTAGCTACCGTAATATCTATGTTACGGCAGGGCCCTTATTACACTTTCTCTTACAGGGCTATGGAAACCGTTTTGCCCATGTGATAAAGCGAGGTGCAACAATGAAATCATGCCTAGCAGAGGATGGTTTCGATCCAGCAACCTCTGGGTTATGGGCCCAGCACACTTACGCTGCACCACTCTGCTTACATTTGTGTACAATCTTCAAGTTTAAGAAGGGTACATTAGTTGAAATAGTTACACTACAATCTATGTTACAGCAAGGCCCTAATGACACTTTCTCTTAAGAGGCTATGGCCGCCGATTGGCCCATGTAGTAAAGCAAGGTGTAAAAAATAAAGTACACCTATCAGAGGATGGTTTCGATCCATCAACCTCTGGGTTATGGGCCCAGCACACTTCCACTGCACCACTCTGCTTGCATTTGTATACAATCTTCAAGTTTAAGAAGGGTACATTAGTTGAAATAGTTACACTACAATCTATGTTACTGCAAGGCCCTAATGACACTTTCTCTTAAGAGGCTATGGCCACCGATTGGCCCATGTGGTAAAGCAAGGTGTAAAAAATAAAGTACACCTTGCAGAGGATGGTTTTGATCCATCAACCTCTGGGTTATGGACCCAGCACACTTCCGCTGCACCACTCTGCTTACATTTGTATATAATCTTCAAGTTTAAGAAGGGTACATTAGTTGAAATAGGATTGAAACCATCCTCTGCTAGGCATGATTTCATTTTTGCACCTCACTTTATCGCATGGGCAAAATGGTTTCCATAGCCCTGTAAGAGAAAGTGTAATAAGGGCCCTTCCATAACATAGATATTACGGTAGCTAAGACTACTCCTGGGCCTTTCTTGTAGTTGAAGAGATGAGTGAACTGTGACATCACACTTAAAAAAAAAAACAGCAAACAGAGAAGCTTCCCCATATTGGAGCATTGGATTTGGTAAAGTCTTAAGCCAATGTGTTGTAAGACACAAGTAAGCTTTAGGTTAGCAGGAACGGTTGCATGGCCACCTAGCTTTTCATCCTTCCCAGGCCTAGCTAGGCTGGTTTCAGCCTGTAGTGTTGGTGGTATAGTTGTGAGCATAGCTGCCCTCCAAGCAGTTGACCTGGGTTTGATTCCTGGCCAATGTATGTGAGCGTGCTTTTGACATCCTACAAATCCCTGGAAGACGATATCCTCCTCCGGAGGAGGAGGGAAGGAGGGAGGCTGTTGTGGGGTGCTATTTGAGGAATAACAATCAGCCAGGAGCAAGCTAACAAGCCTACAAGAGCCTAACTAAGCTTTCCCTAGCAGAGTCTGTTAGCAGCTGTTCCTTCACTAATTACTGTAGGCAGACGAGTGACTGTAATGGCCAGCGCTGTCTGCCTTTTATAATGGGGGTGGGGCTCCAGGGGTGAGTGTAGGCTGATTGGCGATAATGTGCCTGCTGACTGTGAGAGGGTCAAAGTTGACTGTAATGGAGCATTATGGGGGTGAATCAAATTTCCGTAAAAGTTCGCCTACGCCGGTGAACGCGAACAACCCAAAGTTCACCTGGAACTGTTCGCGGGCGAACCATGCGGCCCATCTCTACTGCTGAACACTGGGCCACCCCTGGACCATCGTGACCCTTTCCTCCTTCTAGCCAACAGACTCTTGGGAACAGTAAGAGCCCGTTGGGCACATATCATGCCACACAAGTGATCTCTATGCCAACAATTGTGTCACAGCTTTACAAGCCCACATTGCCTGCCACATTTGCATCACCTGAACTCACAAATGTCTGTGCTTAATGCTGACAAGAGAATCTATTGATCTGCTACAGTTGATTCATATGCTGAATGCTTGCCTTGATTGCTAACATTGCCTGCTGCAACTGTATGACCTGCTATACTAACAATGGTTCTTGCTGACAGGTGATTTGGCCATGTGTGCATGGACTCTTGCTTTAACCTACATGGACTTTTGCTAAAATCTGCCTGCTTTGAGTATGTGCTACTGGAAGATGTTTTTTGAGCAACTCTGTGATTGTCAATATATGACAGTTTGAAGCAGCTGAGTACGCCAATCCATGCGGTGCAACAGAATTTACAACCGTATCACAGCTTCTTAGTCACAGCAGACACGCAATTTACTATTGCTTAAGAACAGTGTAGGAATTACATACTAACATGCATAGTACCATAAGTTCTCTGGCTGGGAGCGGAGTTTGCTTGGGCCCTCTTCCACTTTGGACCTTCCCCTTACCCTATCCATTGTTGATGATACTAAAACATCTAATAATGATTTTTTCTGTAACCTGCACATGACAGGTGGACTTTTAATATTCTAATTTTTGAGCTACGCAGCCTTAACTTTAGCCCTGTGCACAGGGACCTTTTTCTGTCCAAGCAGAGTAGGTGGGGTGGTTTAGAGAGGGAGGTGGGCCCAGGGCTGTGGGGTGGGACGTGGGCAGGTCACCACTATGGATGTTTTTATGTATAAATTTGCAAGTGTTAAATAAAGTTTTGTATTTTTTCAAACATATTTGTATTCAATCAGGCCATATTTGATCTCAAAGGGTTTGTTCTGCTTTTTAATTGTATTTATTGAATTTTAAACAAATTTAAATTTAAAGTTTAAATTTAAATTTAAATTTAAAGTTCAATAACAAGACCTACTGAATACAGAGGCTACCTTCATGTACACAGCAATTTTCAAGTATTGAAAAATGTTTATGACATACTGGACATTTTAAACAGGAATTTAACACTTTAATAGTCTTACAAGTACAAAAACTCCAGGCTCACCTAATGGGAGCCATTTCAACAAAATCTTAAAGCGGTATAAAACCCTGACATAATATTCAATAAAAACATGTTTTCCTACTTTTTATATGCCATACGGTTATCATATTTGCATTTGTAAGTACAGTTTTTTGCTTTGAGATCTGCCTTTGCATTTTATTTATAACTGGTTTTATTCATATTGTATTGAAGGCAGAAATGCATTCAGTGTCTCTCTGTGTCCAGGAGCTTCTGCACAGTCAGAGAATGTGTCACATTGCTCATTTGATACAATTTAGTAAACACAAGATCACATTATCTCCACTTCGGATGCATACAGCTTTCTCTGCACTGAACTGTCAAGCCCTGTGTTTAACTAATTGAATGATATGCTAGTAAAAAAAAAATGGTGGTAGTATATAATATGCTGTAAATAATTTTTTAGAGCAAAGAAGAAAACCTGGGTTTCATTCCGCTTTAATGTCACTTATACTTTCTCTTTTGTTTAGACTTAACTAAAATACCAGATGTTCAATGCTAATGGTTCCTTAGATAAAATTAACCCATTAGGGTAGGTTGTATTGACTCATAGAGAGACCGTTTAGCAGCCAAGTGTATAGTTTATCACTGACTCGGCCCTATAAGTGAAATATTACCAGGGAGTCAACCAAGAGCACCCAGACTCCATCAGAAACAAGGATAACATTTCAAATGTATTGGAAGAGAGTCAGACACCAATGTAGCCAAAAACTCTGCATTTCTTAAGTGTTATTGATAACATAGTCCCTAGACATATAAAAATGCCATTTTCAACCATAAATACACAAAGTGGTTAGGCACATGTCTTATAGGCATACCACTGAGAAGTTGAGGGAGACTCCTTACTTGATGTTTTGTAAAAATGATGCAGGCCACAGAACAGAGGATTTATCCCATGTTGTCCTCGAGAATAGATACAATGCCCCACCTGCTGTACTCATTTCAGCCCTCTTTGCTTGAAAGTACAGTGTTACAGAGACACTTAGTAGATTTCTCTTGCCATTTCTGTGGATTTAGCAGCAGTCCTTGCTCTTGAAAATAAATAGCCAACATTTGTCTCCCATAAACTTTAACAGTACTTAGACTCAAGACCTACTGAATCACAAGATCTGGGGCTAGTTTGCCTGAACAGCTATAAAACAAATTGGGAAATTCAACCAACACTATCACCAATATACAGTTTTGGAAATTGCAACCATGCAGCTTCTATAAAACTCCTCAAAAACTCTTTAAAGGCAACCTGAAGTGAGAGGGATATAGAGGCTGGCATATTTATTTTCCTTTAAACAATATCAGTTGCCTGGCAGGCCAGCTGATCCTTTGTGACAATGAACAAGCATGCAAATCAGAAGTTTATGACAAATATCGGACAAGATTAGCCACATGATTGCTTCATGTGTGTGATTCAGACACTACTGCAGCCAAAACATCAAGTAGACAAAGCACTTCCAACCATCTTATCTCACTGATGGTGCCTGGCAACATTCCGCAGGGCAACATATTCAGATTCAGCTAAAAAAAGCCCACAGCACATCATATTAACCACTTGCCGACCGCGCACTCATACCGCGCGTCGGCAAAGTGGCAGCTGCAGGACCAGCGACGCAGTATTGCGTCACCAGCTGCTGGCTGATTAATCAGGAAGCAGCCGCTCACGCGAGCGGCTGCTTCCTGTCAATTCACGGCGGCGGGCTCCGTGAATAGCCTGCCGATGGCGGCTCGCAGGCTAAATGTAAACACAAGCGGAAATAATCCGCTTTGTTTACATTGTACGGCGCTGCTGCGCAGCAGCGCCGTAAGGCAGATCGGCGATCCCCGGCCAATCAGTGGCCGGGGATCGCCGCCATGTGACAGGGGACGTCCTGTCACTGGCTGCACAGGACGGATAGTGTCCTGTGCAGCCCGGAACACCAGGGGGGCCAGGTAGGAGAGGGAGGGGGGGGGATTTCGCCGCGGAGGGGGGCTTTGAGGTGCCCCCCCCGCAACACCGGCAGGCAGGAGCGATCAGACCCCCCCAGCACATCATCCCCATAGTGGGGGAAAAAGGGGGGCGATCTGATCGCTCTGGATGCACCCTGATCTGTGCTGGGGGCTGTAGAGCCCACCCAGCACAGATCACAAATAACAGCGCTGGTCCTTAAGGGGGGGGGTAAAGGGTGGGTCCTCAAGTGGTTAAAGTAACATCCTGTAGCTTTATTTGGCCCATGCAACAAGCAGAGAGGCAACTTATGTGCATCAGGCACACAGGTCCTTAATCATAGCTCGCCTTTTACAAACAGGAAGTGACGTATACAAAAGACTCCACCAATTTGGGGCTAGGCCCCACACCTGACATGAAACAAATTTGGCCACCACCTTAGGAAACAATGGACTGGAGTCATCAGTAGATATTTAAAATCAAAATAGTGTCACATCAATACAAAAGATTAAGATCCCACCTTGCATTTAAGCCATCAGCACCCTGGTAGCCAGATTAAAAATCTATTTAGCTTCACACAATAAAACATTTTTGGGTACCTGTCACCTCCTCTTATTAAATGGGTTAATGTCTCCACTCCCCTAAAGGAAAATGATTTCCTATCCCCCCATATACTTGTGCAAAATGTTTTACAACATTAAAAACATTGCCAGTGTTCCACAGGGACCCACAATAATGCTCTGAGATAAAACGTGTAAGAGGTTTTATCTAGATTACTAAAGCTTTCTGTTAACCTCTTACGTTTAGGCCCTTAAAGTGGACCTGAACTCTTGCACAGGATACATAACAGAAATGCACCCTGTATATATTTAAAGAGTTTAGCCTGTGTAATTCCCCCTCATTTGTGTCTAATCACTAGTTGTAATTTGATCTCTCCGTGTCACATGACTGCCTATGGCAGATAAGCCCATTTGAAAGTACAAGCTGTAAACAATATGTCTGCTTGCATGAATCAGGAAGTAGAAACTGCAGATTTATTGCAGGATGTGTATGAGCTGTAACAAATAAATGTTTTTTGTTAAAAGGTTATTATGCTGCTGAGTATCTTTTAGAGCAGAGAGGATTTCTGAGTTCTGGTCCACTTTAACAAAATTTAAAAACCTAAAAACAGATGGAACATTTGAGGCCTTCATTAGGCATTGTGGATATTCAAGTATATGGTCTGTAGAATTTGATTTATGTTGGAAAATAGATAACTAGGCTATGACATGTAAATAAACAATAGAATAGAATGTTACAGAAGGAATATATTCCCAGTGTTTACATGATATTTCCTATGCATGATCTCTTTATGTTTCCAAAGCAGTTATCTTTTGCTTAGAACACTCTGTATTTATATAACAACAATAACAATAACAATAATATTTATATAGCGCTTTTCTCCCTGGGGACTCAAAGCGCTGTGACCCTGCATTATGTAGTCTCAAAGGCTCGGGAAAAGAGGTGAGTTTTTAGCCTTTTTTTAAAGCTGTCCAGAGAAGGAGCCTCTCGTACTGATTGTGGAAGTGAGTTCCATAGAGTAGGGGCTGCATAGGAAAAGGCCCGAGCACCAAATGTTAAGTGTATCCTGGGAATAACCAGCTTCATCTTGTTGGCAGAGCGGAGGGTGCGTGGAGGGGCATAAAGTTCCAATAGATCCGCTATGTATTTGGGTCCCATCTGGTGTAGAGACTTGAATGTCATCAGGCAGATCTTAAAATTGATTCTCCATTTTACTGGCAACCAGTGAAGAGTTTGCAGTACTGGGGTGATGTGTGAGCTGCGGGGGGCATTGGCTAGGAGTCTGGCTGCAGCATTCTGTACTAGCTGTAAGGGACGCAGAACCTTATCTGTAGATCCGATGAACAGGGCGTTGCAGTAGTCTAGGCAGGAGGATACAAATGCATGAACCAGGACAGGTAGGTCTTCAGCTGGGATAAGGTGTTTGATGTTTGCTATATTTCTTAGATGGAAGAAGGAAGACTTGACGACAGCTGATATCTGCTGTTTGAGATTTAGATTTCCATCCAGGATCACCCCAAGGTTTCGCACAGAGTCTTTATACTGTACAGTATCTCCCCCAATTGCTAGTTTGAGGTGGTGAGCATTTTGAACTTTATACATCATGTGTGGACCACCTACCACCAACACCTCTGTTTTGTCAGAGTTCAGCCTCAGCCAGCTGGTGTTCATCCAATTTTGTAAATCCACTAGACACAAATTTATGGATGCTGATGGGTCTTGGGTGCCAGGCTTGAAGGACAGATACAGTTGTGTGTCATCTGCATAACAATGGTATCCTAGGCCATAGTTCTGGATTATTTTGCCCAGTGGGAGCATGTAGACTGCAAAGAGTAATGGTGATAGCACAGAACCCTGTGGAACTCCATAGGGAAGTGGCACTGGATTAGAGTAGTGTGTGCCCAGACATACTTGCTGTGTCCTACCAGATAGGAAGGTCTGAAACCAGCTAAGAACAGTACCCCTTAGGCCATGGGCTTTTTGAATGATCTAAGTAATGTCATTCAATATGAAAGCTTAGCTGTAAGAAATGTGCAAAAACATTATGCCTTTTTCATCTTGCTGTTATTATATGCACCCTTTGAAAATTATGATGATAACAGATATGACTAGTTACAGTAGCTTACAATATGGCCACACTACATTCCATTGTCCTGCAACACTACTGAACATTCCTCACACAGCAGAAGAAATCCATCTTTCCTCTTAATACAACCCAAAGTGCAGAAAATAAATCCTACATATATCATCAACATAGTACTGATGTAGTGGTAAATCACCAAACTGTAAATGCCTGGTGACTGTTAAAGAGGAACTGTAAGGAGATAAAAAGAGGATTCCTTGAAGATCAGTATATCAGTGATTAGTGATTTCATTTAAGTACAGATAAGAAGAAGTGAATACGGTAATACATCTCCTAAACCATGTCAAGGAGATGCTGTACAAATGCCAAATGCAGTGTGGGAGGGTTCCTGTTTACTCCTGGCAGGATTAGCAAGTTTTTTTTATTCATCCCAGCAGTTGAAAACCAGGGATGCTCACCCGGATCCGGGTACCCGAGTAAACCCGGGTACCCGACCATTTTTACGCTATCCGGGTCGGATCCAGATCCAGATCCAGATACCTGGGCCAATATCTGGATAGCTCTATGTGGGTATCTGGCCGCATAATCCGGATACCTGCGGGTACCCGTGGATATCCGATGGATATCCGGGTCTGGGTACTGTAACAAGGGAGATGATGTGTTTGAGCCAATCAGAGGGCTCCCAGCCAATCAGAGGGCTCCCAGCAGAAGCCCTAGCAACCAATCACAGAGGGGAACTCTGGCCAGCCCCACCTGACCTCATTGAGCCAATCAGAGGCCTCCCAGCCTAAGCCCTAGCACCCGATCACAGAAGGGAACCCTGGCCAGCCCCCCTGTGTAGTAAGGAGGGCTGGCATGATGAGACAGATCATCCTTGCTTGTGTGGCTGGCTGGCTGGTCACTGAAAGACTTGCTCCAGTGCTGTTGGCTTAGCAAGTGCTGCCTGTATACAGTGATAAACCTAAAGCTTTGAGTGCTAAAAACCTTCACTACACTATTGTTCTGTTGTTTTTTTAGCTAGCTAGTGTCATTGTTTGATTTTATTCACTCAGTTAGGTCCTATCTGTGTCTGTGTGTGCTGTGCAGGCCAGCAGGACAGTATAGGTTAGGGAATAGGATTACTGTGTTATTGTATTGTATTATATAGTTAGTTAGTACTGCAGTTAGTTGTTAGAGAGAGTAGTACTGTGTTATCTTACTACAGATTACTGCAGTGCTGCTGTGCTGAGCATTGTCAGTGTGACAGTTAGACAGATAGTGTGCACGGTCTGTCCTCTACTCTGCGATCTGTCACTCCGTGCTGATTTGATTTAAAGTCCAACCCCGACTTCATTAAAGTAAAAGTACCCCACATCATCTGGTGACATCATCACGTACAAGTTGTACTATGTCTGCTGGCACTGGCAGCCGGGGAAGGGGCAGCAAGGGCAAGGGGCCAGGGAGCAACATTACGGCCACCCTCAGAAAGTCTGCCATGTCAGTGTCGACCCCAGCGGGCAGCCTACCCTCAGTCAGCGAGCTTTACGCTCCAGGCGCCACATTTGGACTCAGGGCTGTTAGCTGCAAGGAGTTTGAGGAGGATGTTCTGGGTTTTGAGGAGGGGGGTATGATGTTGATGATGGGATGAAGGGCCGTGACTACCATCCACAGGATGGGGATGTCAGCTCTGACTCTGAGAAGGAGGATGCATTGGTGGGTTTGGCATGGAGGATAGGCATTGCAGACAGTGGCCATGGAATGCGGGACCCACCACATCCGTCTGCCGCTACCACCAGCCGCACGACTCAACCCCCAACCGCCACAGGGAGAAAAGCCACAGCATCCCATTCAGGCTGCAGGGGAATCTTCACCTCCCCAATCTGGCGGTTTTTCACTCTGCCCTCATTGGACAGCAAGTTTTCCATATGCAATGTGTGCAAACTACAAATGAGCAGAGATTGTGACCCCTACAAGTAAGCTTCATCACCCATCTGGCCAAAAAGCATGTTGTTGAGCATGAGGAGTTCAAGAGGCTGAAGCAAGCTGGCACTGGCTCCCACCGCCACGGTGCCACAGGCCACTGCTGCTGATACCACCACCTATATTCAACCTAAAACACAATTGCGGTGTCATTTTTTGGAGGTGTCTGGGCTGAAAACTGTCATATCCCAGTTGTGCGATTGGACTTTGGACACAATGTGGGCTGCACGACCGCTGTCTGGAACCTAGTCCTGATGTTAATTGACAGCTTTTTTTTTTTTTTTTCATTTTATGTCCACCAAATAATACATTAGTGTTTCCCTTTAAAAAAAAAACATGATGCTACATGCATCATTTACCCTAAAAACCCTTTTTAAAGCTATTTAAAGGGCACTTCTGTTTTTTCTATCCAGATACCCAAATTGGTTGGGTACCCGCGGGTAATTCGGTCGGATACCTGGATTCACTCGGGTATCTGCAAGGTCGGATCCGGGTACCCGAATCGGATCCAGATATCTGGGTACCCGGATCCGGGCGGGTATTAAAAAGTACTACCCGAGCAACCTTGTTGAAAACATGCCCACAGTGAAGGAAAAAATGTATTCAACAGCATCTTTCAAACATTAGGTTAGCTGAAAGGGACTATAATGAAGGAAAATTCCTTACATTGGTTGCTGATAATTTTTTCCATATTCATGGATCATCTTTTACAGGTCTACAGGTATATGGCAGTGGCAGACTGACAACTCATGGGGCCCCCGGGCAATAGGAGATTATGGGGCCCCCATACCAGCGTTTCCCACCTTTCACGGTATTTTTTACAGACTAAGATATAATAATGTACTGCCATCAGATATTTTATACTGATAAAAAGCCCTGCACCACAAAAATATGGGTGTGGTCACGCAACAGAATGCGGGCGTGGTCATGGGTGGGGCAAAATATACATGACCTTAGCAGTGGTGTAAAAGGTCTGCCGGGGAAGATTGAGCTCTGCCATAGTGTTTCCCCCCCAAAATACATGTAGCAGCACGGTGGCATAGTGGTTAGCTCTCTCGCCTTGCAGCGCTGGGTCCCTGGTTCGAATCCCAGCCAGGGCACTATCTGCAAAGAGTTTGTATGTTCTCTCCATGTCTGCGTGGGTTTCCTCCGGGCACTCCGGTTTCCTCCCACATTCCAAAAACATACAGATAAGTTAATTGGCTCCCCCTAAAAAAAAATTGGCCCTAGACTATAGTACTTACACTACATAATATAGACAATTGTAGGAATTAGATTGTGAGCTCCTTTGAGGGACAGTTAGTGACAAGATATATATATATATATATATATATACACTGTACAGCGCTGCGTAATAGGTCGGCGCTATATAAATACTAAATAATAATAATAATAATAATAATCTGACAGCATTTCACCAAAAATCCACACAATTTGGCAGAAGTTTCTCCAAAATACAGATAATCTGGCAGCAGTGGATCCCCCAAAATACACATAATCTGGAAGCAGCGGTTCCCCAACATACACATAATTTGGCAACAGTTCCCAAAAAATACACAATCTGGCAGCTGTTCCCCAAAATACACTTAATCTGGCAGCAGTGGTTCGCCAAAAATAGTCAATCAGCAGCAGTTCCCCCAAAATAGGTGCCCCCAGTATAGGTAACCACGTCTAAAGGTGTCCCCAGTTTAGATAGCCAAGTCTATAGGTGTACTCAGAATAGGTAGCCAGGTCTATGGGTGCCCCCAGTATAGATAACCAGGTCTACAGGTGTCTCCAGAATAGGTAGCCAGGTGTATAGGTGTCCCCAGTATATGTAGCCAGGTGTATAGGTGTTCCCAGTATAGACATGTCTATAGGTGTCTCCAGTATATGTAGCTAGGTCTATAGGTGCCCCCAGTATATGTAGCCAGGTGTATAGGTGTCCCCAGTATATGTAGCCAGGTGTATAGGTGTCCCCAGTATATGTAGCCAGGTGTATAGGTGTCCCCAGTATATGTAGCCAGGTCTGTATGTGGTCCCAGGAAGGGAGGTAGCTCAGTGAAAGGGAGCGGCAGGCACAGCGGCGGAGAAGGGAGGGAAATCTGCCCCCTTCCCTCACCTTGGGGCTCCCCTTCCTCGCTCCCCCCACCAGAATCTTTAGTGTCGGCAGCTGGCAGGGACATACGACTGTTCTTACAGCCGCAGGAGGGAGATCCTGTGTGCCGCTAGTCTGGTCTTAAAGAGAATCTGTATTGTTAAAATCGCACAAAAGTAAACATACCAGTGCGTTAGGGGACATCTCCTATTACCCTCTGTCACAATTCCGCCGCTCCTCGCCGCATTAAAAGTGGTTAAAAACAGTTTTAAAAAGTTTGTTTATAAACAAACAAAATGGCTACCAAAACAGGAAGTAGGTTGATGTACAGTATGTCCACACATAGAAAATACATCCATACACAAGCAGGCTGTATACACCCTTCCTTTTGAATCTCAAGAGATCATTTGTGTGTTTCTTTCCCCCTGCATCTCTCATGCACTGAAGTTTCAGGCTGCTCTTTTCTTCCTGCAAACAGCTTTGCCCTTGTCTGAATTTCCTCAGTATGTGAAAGCCCAGCCAGCTCAGAGGATGATTTATCCAGCTTGTAAAAGATAAGAGAGAAGAGAGAAGCTGCCCTAATCTACATAATACACAGGCAGTGTGCATAGAGGGGCCTGGAAGGGGGAGTTCATAGCAGAACCACAACACTGAAGAACTTGGCAGCCTTCCAGACACAGGCCGACAAGTCTGACAGGGGAAAGATACATTGATTTATTACAGAGACTGTGATAGTAGAAAGTACTGTAGTAAGCCAGAACACATTAGAATAGCTTTTGGAACTTGTAGGATGATAAAAAACAGGATGCAATTTTTGTTACGGAGTCTCTTTAAGTAGACCAGATTAGCGGCGTACAGAGCAGAGCTCCCACCCGCTGCTGTAAGAACAGCGGTAAATTCCCGCCCGCTGCCAGCCGACGACGCTAAAAAATTCCGGAGGGGAGGGCAAGGAAGGGGGGCCCAAGGTTCACCGCCGCTGTGCCTGCAGCTCCCTTTCACTGTGCTGCCTCCCTTCCTGCTCAGGGTGCTCTGCGGCCCTCCTCCCTGACCACGAGCCCTCGGTTCATGCTTGAGTGCCCGAATGGTCAGTCTACCCCTGGTATATGGTCTAGAACAGATCTATACAATAGGCTGATATTGTGACCAAACTTATGCAAAAAGAAGCTAGATGGATATACAACTTACATACCAAATCACCTAGGAGCTTGAATGAAGAATTGGAATTTTCTGCTTTTATGTAAAATTGCTGGTTTCATGTGTGCGGCTGAGTATAGCGCGCACACGAGATCTCCCCTGTCACTATCTAGTTTGGCATTACACGCCAGACAAACTAGGAGCTTTCCCCCAGCATCTCTTGA